>NC_088931.1:83757500-83842500 GCF_038396675.1 Hydra vulgaris
TTATAAACTATTAAAATTTAGCATTTGGATACCCAGCAAAAGATACATGTTCTACATGTCAATTGTTCAACATGTCAATCGTTCAACATGTCAATTGTTCAACATGTCAATTGTTCAACATGTCAATTGTTCAACATGTCAATTGTTTAACATGTCAATTGTTCAACATGTCAATTGTTCAACATGTCAATTGTTCAACATGTCAATTGTTCAACATGTCAATTGTTCAACATGTCAATTGTTCAACATGTCAATTGTTCAACATGTCAATTGTTCAACATGTCAATTGTTCAACATGTCAATTGTTCAACATGTCAATCGTTTAACATGTCAATCGTTCAACATGTCAATTGTTCTACATGTCAATTGTTCAACATGTCAATTGTTCAACATGTCAATCGTTCAACATGTCAATTGTTCAACATGTCAATTGTTCAACATGTCAATTGTTCAACATGTCAATTGTTCAACATGTCAATTGTTCAACATGTCAATCGTTCAACATGTCAATTGTTCAACATGTCAATTGTTCAACATGTCAATTGTTCAACATGTCAATTGTTCAACATGTCAATTGTTCAACATGTCAATTGTTCAACATGTCAATTGTTCAACATGTCAATTGTTCAACATGTCAATCGTTCAACATGTCAATCGTTCAATATGTCAATTGTTCAACATGTCAATTGTTCAACATGTCAATTGTTCAAGTTGTCTATGAAAAACTAAAATATTAATGATGACTAAAAGAAAAGAAAAACTGAACTTTCCATTCTTCACCGAAGGAAAGCAAGAATATTTTACAATTTGCTTAATGATATCCAACCAAATGAAATGACAATCTGCTTTGACACGATGGAGAATCTTGTACTACCAAAATTATCAATAGGAGAAGCCTACTATTCCTGGCAGCTTTATTTATATGTTCTAGGAATTGTTATTCATAGGGGTAATAAATCTCAGTCTGTTAACAATATATTTTTTTTACATGGCTAGATTGTGAGAATTGAAAAGAATCAGATATGATCTGTTCAGCTGTACAATATCTATTAAAAAATGATCTAAAGAATAAGTATTTAGATGTTGCATCACTTTGGCTGTTTTCTGATTCATGCTATGGGCAGAACAAAAAGATAAATATGGCATCCATGCTTCTTGCTCTAAGAAAACATAGTTTCAAGAAACTGCATATTGCACATACATTTCCAGAACGTGGGCACTCATGTCTGCCAGCAGATCGTGTGTTTGTTCGAGTTCAGCTCGATATAAAAAAAAGATAAATTTCTTGAGCCTATTGAATACATAAAATACTTAGCCGACATGGAAAAGTCATGGTTAATGTGCAAGACTAGTCAACACTTGACTTCAAATCAGAAAAAAAAAGTTTGTCAAGAACAAAAAAACATTTAAAATCAGTAAAGCAAAAAAACTCCTTATTTGTTCTGACAAGCTACAAGTGGTTTCATGCAGTTACCATTCTGAGCCCAAATCACACAGTCTCCTTTAAAAAAAGGAAGAAATAGAATAATTTTTGACCAAAATATTTGGAATTAAAGAACTGTGTTAAGCTTGCTAAAAAAGATGTTTTTCGTCTCCTTTGTCTTGTAGGAGTAGATGACAGAGTACTTACCATGTATAAAACACTACTCTGTAGTAGCACTGAAGATGTTACTAAATTTAGTGAAGAAGATAGTTCATAACTTCATTTATATTTTTTAGCTGTGAATTCTTTTAGTGTGCATTATTTGATGTATAGATATTAAACTAGAAAATTTTTTTCCAGCATAAGCTGTTGTTTTTCTGTTTTAATTGATTTTCTTTTATTAAATCAAAAGAGCTAGTTTATGACAAGAGTCATAAACTACCATTTTATATGCTTTTATAGTTACCTATTTGAGTTGTTTTAAAAAAATTTTTTAATAATTATTTAAATTAAATAATATCAAATAAAAATATTACAAAAACAATATGATAAATATGAAAAAATCTGTTTTTTTTTTTTTTTTTTTTTTTTTTTGTTATTCACCTCCTCAAGGCCGAAAAGGCCACTACAGATGAGGAGGCTACTTAATAGTGGTTATAACCCGAAATTGTTTTCAAATCAATTTTTTTTTAAAGTTGGAAAATGATTTATATAGACATTTTTTCGCAAAAAAAAAATATTTGTCATAATAAAAAAGGTCCTCAAATTTTAATTTAGGCAGTGCCCAAATGCGGTCAATGCTGTCAAAAATGGTCTAGAATAGCCCCTGATATATATGTATATCATTGTAATCATTGATGTACAAAATAATGTATAATATATTATTTTGTAACATACCTGAGTATCATTCATGTTTCAAACGCTTATAAAGTTATTTCCAAATTATTTGAAAGATTTATCTAATATGGTGTATCATTATCCAACATGAATATCCATCCAGAATGTTTCATCCATAGTATCCAACATGATATCCATCCAGAATGTTTAAAAGGATTTTTTTTACTGATTTATTTAATTTATGAATATTATGTATTAAAGTAATAGTCAAGGTAAATTGTGTTTTAATCAAACCAGTTCCATAAAAAAAATAACTTCTAAAAAAATAAAAAAATAGTTGAGTTGAGTTCCTGACAATAGAGGTCACCTTAGATTATTTTTTGTTCACAATTAATTTTTAATATATTAGTTTCATTTATTTTGTTTCACTGTAAAAAATTTTATAACCATTTTATTTTTAGATTTCGGTTTCAATTAGAAAGCAACGAAAATATAAATTCTTTTCTCAAGCAAAACAAACTACTATTTGATCCAGTAAGTTGTGCATTGGGTTTATTGATTAGTTTTTTATATTTTGTAAGATATTTATTAATTTAAATCTACTAGATAAATCAGGGTGTTTATTTACAAAACTTTAAACAAAACTTAGGGTAAACTTTTAATAAGTTTTCCCTAAGTTCAAAGGTAAACAAAGTTATATTCATGATCTTCTTGCACACAAAAACTTCCAAAATTCTTATGTTTTTACCTATGTAAAAGTTCTTAAAAACGGTATTCACAACATTTTTTGAAAAAATACTCAGCAAACTTTAAGCAAGAAAAGTTATTTTTTCTATTTACTGACTGTAGTTTTGTGTAATTTTTAACATTTGGTGTAACTTACAAATCATTATATAATAAAGTTTGTATTATTGTGATTTATTTTTTATTGGTCTGTTCAATATTGACATGTAAATAATGACAAGGTGTGAATAATGACAAGGTGTAAATAATGACAAGGTGTGAATAATGAGAGGACAATTATATGTTAATTAACTTTTCAAAAATTTTTGTTGACTAGCTAAAGAATTGCATTTAGATTTTTTTCTTCAACTAGCAACGACTCCACAAACACACAACCAAAGCACCACAACAATTCCCGTAAAAAAGCTATTACCCTTAAATGGTAGCCTCAAAGCCACTAACCCCAAATACTTCCTTGAAAATAAAAAAGATTAAAAAATTAATGAGATTCTAAGTGAAGCTTAACTTAGGGATTCAATTGGTATTGAGTTCACATCAAAGCTTATAAACAGCATGACAACATTTATAACAGTGTTGTGAAAGCAAGAGGTGGTGCAACAAAGTACTAAAATGAAAATCAAACATGATACTTGCATTGGTAATAATATAGTATCGGACATAAAGGAAGCAACATTTTTAATTTGTTAGATTGATTGAATAAGATTAATATATTGTCAACTATTTTACAATTTACAATTTGAAAACATTTTACACAAGTCCGGCGAGTGATAATGAAATTTTATCTCTACCAATTTTTGTAAGCTTACCTATCAGTTGTTTTTTTAAGATTTCAAACGACAAAAAGGAAGCAACATAAATATTTCTGCTATTTATGCTTTACTAAGTATTTAAATATATTTTATATGCTGTCTTGATTGAGTTAACATAGCTAAGGGTAAAAATATTTCAATTGAAATTAAAGAAAGAATTATAAGTGCCTATAAAAATGGAATAAAACAATTTGAAATTGGAAGAAGATTAAGTGTTTCAAAAAAAAAATCTTATATTATATATTATAATTATAAATTTTATATTATATATTATAAAATATATATTTTATATATATATATATATATATATATATATATATATATATATATATATATATATATATATATATATATACACATGTCCATCCATAATTATTCAAATGGTCATACTTTTTGATACAAGATATCAAAGTTTTATTTACTATTGAGAGAAAAACTGAAAACAAAATCTACCTGAATTATATGTTATCTTCCTATTTATTGGGTTTACAAAAAAGTCCCATTAGATTGGTTGACAATTTACTATTAATGACTCTAAGCAACAATAACTGCCATACATATTCTTGGTATTCTACTTAACGATTTATCCATTTTGTAAAAGTCAATTTTCATGCCACTAACTGATAAGTTTTTTCCATATCTTATGCATCATTAGACATTAGTTTTTGGTATTACCTTTAATTAATTCCAAAAAAAAAGGAGAGAGATATTGTGATTGGGGAGGTTAAATCATTTTATTCAATATTTAATCATTCTCAAACTCAGTGAAATAACTAAATACAATGTTCTAAAGAATATGTTTTGGATTTGTGCTTTAAGTCATGTTCTTCTAAAAAATAAATGGTTTCCCATTAAAACAACTTTCCAAAGGTATAGCATGACTTTTTAAGGGTCCAAGTAAACTACTTTTGTTATTATTTCTTCTGTTTTTACAACATCATCTGTGGCTTTCTGAGCAAAATAGCCCCACACCTTAACACTACATACACCATGTTTTACAGTCGACAATACACACTATTTTATCATATATTCAACAATTTTTTTAGACAAGCAATCTTCTTTTGAAACCAAAAGATTTAAAACTTCAACACATTGGTCCACATTTACAGTCATTGATGGTCTATCTTTTATGTATTTTTGTAAATTTAAAGATAAGCATTGTTGCAATGAATAAACCTGCTTATTTTTAAAGTCTCATCTTTTAAATCAATAATTTAGTTATAATATAATAATAATAAATAACAATAATTTAGTTTTTAAACAAAAGTACTTTCTGTTCTTTTTTTTCTAAACTTTATAAAAATTGGTACAGAAGATTTATTTAATATAATGTGAAATGATTTATTCCCAAAACTTATATTGTTTAATAAATTGTTTCACAAAAGATTGATAAAGAGACGAAAATGAAAATCAAAGAAAAACTTAGAGATTCTATGTTTAATGTTGAATTGCATAATGTTATGGACACAGAGTTTTATAAGGTATTATTTCGAATATTTTTAAGTTTAAAAAAGGTTCAATTTTTTTCAAGTTTTTCATTTTTCAGATGTTTCTGTATATATATACTCTATATATACTTATACACATATCTCTAAATATGTACTTTTTTAATGATTTTTTACTCTTAAGGTACCTTTTACTGATGTTTTGGATCTTGTTCGCAGCAGAAAAGTTTTTATTTGCAAGGTAAGTTTTTTCTAAATGTTTAAAATAATTTTTTTAGAATATTTTTTTAAATCTTATTTTTGAGTAGAAATGTTTAGATTTTTTATAAGTTTTTAGTTTTTCATCATTAAAAAAAAAAAAAAGTACAATCAGAAAAATGAAAGAAAAATTACTCAAACATTACAAAGTGTCCATTCATGCAATAGTTTCAAAATACAAGCACACTGTTGTAGATTTTTTTTTTTAATTCAGTTTCTATATTTCTTACAAAAAACAGTTTCTGTATTACTTGCAAAAAACAGTTTCTATATTGCTTGCAAGAAACAATTTCTATACTAATTGCAAAAAAACAGTTTTAAATATGTTTAGTTGCTTTTATTTGATTTATTTATTTGATTTGAGCAATAATATTCAGCATTGCCAAGTTAAAACATAGTTTGTTCTTATTTATTTTCATTTTTTCCAGTTAAAGTGGAATTTAGTGTTGTCATATAGATCTGTTGTTGTTTTTCCTTGCACTGGTTTCTTTGACTATTTTCTTCATTGTTGATATATTATTGCTAAGATATTTGGCATTGGTTTTTTGCTTAGATTTTACAAGTTTTTGGTTATTTTGTTATTAGCACTACTTCGCAATTTTTCAATTTCATTGCTCAGTCTAATTAAATAAATAGACAGTGCAGGTTTTCCTGTACCACATATATAGTGAAAAAAAATTATAAAAGTTTATGAATTTTATTTGAAAAGATTTTTTCATAATTTTTTTTTATAATATTTCAAAATGTATGCTTGTATTTCATTCTCTATTTATTAAATATTTAATTTTTATTTTGTTTATTGTGAGTTTATAATGTTTAATCTTTATTTTGGATTTATAAGGCTTGTTAAATTGCTATATTTAGTATTGTTTTAAAAATTATTTAAAAAAATGTTTTAGTGGTAGCAAATTATTTTGTTTTTATAACAATAGTAATAATAATATTAATAATAATAATAGTAATAATAATATATTTTTCTGTTAGGTCAACGTCAAGTCAACCCTATGACAGACTCAATGACAGGTTTTGCAAAACAACTCAACTAAAACCAATAATTAGTTTGCAAAACATAGCTTGTCTATTTTTGATTTAAACTTATTAATGGGCTGCGATTCAAAAACTGAAGTAGGCAGGTTGTTCGATAATTTTGACACTCGATTTGTCAAGACATTTTCACGTAGATTATTTTTGGAATAGGTATCTGTAATCGTGTGATCTGATCTTCTTAAAATAGCTACACACTATTTTTTTCTTTAAGAAGAACTTGCCATTCAATTTTTCTCTTTTTTTATAGCATTTAAAGAATTGTATTGAATCCCTTCTCTTTCTTCTTTCTAATAGAGTTGTTAAACTTAATCATTTTTCATATGATAGATGTTGTATTTCTGGTATCAATTTTGTTTTGTTTCATTTTGTTTGCCAATGTGCATAACCTTGCATTTATCTAAATTTAATTTCATCCTCCATATTTTAAACCATTCTTTTATAATGTCAATATAATTTTGTAGCTTTGTACTACTTTTTTGAATTACTTTTATCTAATATTGCAATAACTTCGCTATTGTTTGCATATACCTTGCATGGATTTTTAAGTAAACAACACAAATCATTTGTGTAAAGATTAAACAATAGCGGACCAAGAACGGATCTTTGTGGGACACCACTTCTGACTCCTAGCCATAATGAATTAAAATCACCATAAATAACTCTTTGACTTCTACTAGAAGAAAGATCTGATCCAATTTAATAAATTCAATTTTTTACCATAACCCGATATCTTTAAAAATAATCTATCATGTTCAACAGTGTCAGAAGCTTTAGCATAACTGATGTATAAAATATCAATTTGTTTTCTATTTGCAATTGAAGACAACAATAACCATATATTCTAACAAGTTTGTGATCCAGATTTTGCTTTCAACAAAACCATGTTGCTTATGTGTTAATAAATCATTTTTAATTATATGGTTCACTATTTGCTCACTGATTATTCTTTCTAGAGTTTTACAAAGAACCACAGTTTAAGAAACTGGACGATAACTAGATGCTTTAAAACGACTGCCCTTTTTAAATAACTGGGAAATATTTGCAAGTTTCCATGCCTTAGGTACCTCTGCTTCATCTATTGATTTAATGAATAATAAAAATATTGGCGACACAAGTTCATCAGCACACAACTTTAACATAAAGAGATGTACACAATCCAGACCCATTGATTGTATTTTAATAAGTTTGTATTAAAGATAAGATAAAATTGTATTTTAATAGTTTGTTTAAAACATTACACTTGTCAAAATATATTTTGTCAATGATTTTAGTTGGTTGATCTTCAAATCTTGGTAACTACTCATTTTCTGCACTTTTAACAAAAGCTGATTGAAAATGTTGATTTATTTGTTCTATAATATTTTTTGGATTTGTTATTATATTTCCATTGAATTCAATGGCTTTAATGAAGTTTTTTATTTGTTGCTGGAATTTAATATATCTGTATACAAGTTTTGGGTTTGTTTAGGTATTTTTTGCTGTATTGTGTTCAAAGTTTTGTATAGCAGTCTTGAATTTTTTTGTAACATTACGCCTTGCAGCATTGTAATTTATTTTAATATCTTTATTGTTTAAACTTTTTAAAATAACCATACTTTGTTTTTTGATTTAATACAAAGTTTTAATTCTTTAGTCATCCAACTTTTCCTTTTTATTTCTTTTGGGTTTTTATGTAGTATATTTTCTCTACATGCTATATTGTAATGCTTAATAAAAAAATCATAAACTTCATTGATATTCATATTTGCAAATATAAATTCCTAATCTAAAAAAATAATTTTTATTTTGTCATAATTTCCAGCTTTAAATAGGAAACACTTCAATCCAGCATTTAAGTTATAACTTTCTTTTATTAAAAAGTTCCATTTGATGAAGTGATGACCTTGGATTTCATTGTCTAATAGTGGTAATTGATGACATTTTTAACACAATTTTTATCAACAAATAATAGACCTAAAACATTTGTCAGTTCTTCAAATTTTTGAAAAGTTGGTTCTTTTATTATCTGGTGCAAAAAGTTTTCCTCCAAACAACTAATAAAATTTTCTGCTTATTTGTTTGTGGTACTCTGTCATTAGACCACAATAATGAACTATAATTAAATTTGAGAACTGTTTTTGTTGAACTAATAATGTTCAAAGTTCAAAGAACTATTATTTACTGTTTTAATAATTTCCTGTAATAATGTTGTTTCGACCAACTTTAACATTTATCCATATTTGTTTAGGTATATTGTCTCCTTCATTAATGCTTATCTCATGTTAAAGTGTTAATATAATGATGTTAAAGTATCTTTAATATAAATACATACTCCACCTCCATGGGTTTTGCAATCTTTTCTATATATTTGATTATTTTCAATATAAGCGTCAGAGTTTGAATTATACCACGATTCTGTAAAACAAAGAACATCAGGATAATAACTTTCACACAGACTTTTAACTTCATCAATATTGTTGTTCAAAGATATCGCAGTAGTATACCAGCGCGATAATATCGCATCAGGGCAACCTTCTTTAACTGATGTCGACAATATCTTATTTGAATCTTCTGAATTCACACAAAGTTCACAATACTTCAGTACCCATTAAACTAAGACTACAATTATAATAACAAATTGTTTTGCAATAAAAGTTTCATTTTGTTAATCTATCTATAATTTTTTAATCTATAATTCTATATTTTTATAAATCTATAATTTTTTAATCTATAATTCTATATTTTTATAAATCTATAATTTTTGTTAATCTATAATTTTTTAATCTATAATTCTATATTTTTATAAATCTATAATTTTTGTTAATCTATAATTTTTTAATCTATAATTCTATATTTTTATAAATCTATAATTTTTGTTAATCTATAATTTTTTAATCTATAATTCTATATTTTTATAAATCTATAATTTTTGTTAATCTATAATTTTTTAATCTATAATTCTATATTTTTATAAATCTATAATTTTTGTTAATCTATAATTTTTTAATCTATAATTCTATATTTTTATAAATCTATAATTTTTGTTAATCTATCTATAATTTCTTCTCTTAAATCAGTTTCAAGACTTAACGAGGTTTTGCTCCTTTTTTTTTTTGATTGCATTTTTTTTTTTAGAAAACAAACCCAAGTTATTTCATTAGTGATTATAAATACCTTGATTTGTTTTCACATTAAAACTTAAATTACCATGAAAAGAAAACCTGTAATGCAGTAAATGTAATTTCTATACATGTTTGCATATTTACACTATGCTCTTTTTTATGTTTTTAAAAAAAATTGTTTGATGATAATAATATCACGATGATAATAATATCATGATGATAATAATATCACGATGATAATAATATTATGATGATAATAATATCATTATGATAATAATATCATGATGATAATAATATCATGATGATAATAATATCACGATGATTATAGTATCACGATGATAATAATATCATGATGATAATAATATCACGATGATAATAATATCATTATGATAATAATATCATTATGATAATAATATCATTATGATAATAATATCATTATGATAATAATATCATGATGATAATAATATCACAATGATAATAATATCATGATGATAATAATATCACGATGATAATAATTTCAGCTACAAATAACTATCATTATAAGTGAATGCAATGATTTTTAAAAATAATGATTGTCACCTTTACAATAAAACAGAGGTTTGTTCTCAGTCTATCTAAATAGAAGTCCTGTTAAATGCATTAAAGGAAGTACCATTTTAAAAAAATGGGTTTTCAATACACTTTTTTTTACATATATATACTGGCGATTGTTTGCAGTACTTTTTCAATAATAAGCTTTTACTCATCTGTTTAAATGTAGTTTTTAATATAATTTTTTTACTGTTAAAATTCCTAAATAAATCCGTGAGATAAAATTGTATTCAAAACAAATCTTCTGGTTCTTATAGTTTTAACTTTTTAAAGCTGACCAAATATATTCTCTAAGTGGAAATAACCAAATACAATGTGTGCATGGAAATAACCAAATACCTTGTGTGAGTGTAAATAACCAAATACATTGTGAATGGAAATAACTAAATGCATTGTGTGAGTGAAAATAACCAAATACATTGTGTGCGTGGAAATAAACAACACATTGTGGAAATTGCAAAAGGTGTTTTTCAATAGCTAATAAATGCTCTATATGATCAAAATCTGCATTTTACATTTCTTTCGCTAGTTTATTGCAAAGTGACAAAAAACGAGTCTTGATAAAATAAAAAAAGATAAAAAAATAAATGAAAAAAGGTTGTAAATATTGTAAACATTTGAAAACATTTATATGATAATAATAAAAAAGTTTTGAGCAAATCTGTCTTTTTAAATCCACTATTTTTAAAAAACACTGATTCATATGTTGACAACAAAATATTGCTTAAACACTTTTTAATTACGTTGAAATTTTCTTTTATACATTTTCTTTTATGTTTAGATGAGTAAAGAAAAACATTAAGAAATAAAAGATTCAGTTGATACAAAAAAATTCAATTTTTGATTCTTTTATTTAAGTAAAATTAAAGAAAATATTTGGGTTTTAAGCAGAGTAGTGGTAACAGAAAACTAATAGGGTTGTCTACCTCCCAAGTTTAAATGGTAAATTTTGTTAGTATATTCTAATTTGTTATAATTTAATGCCAATTTAAAACGTAGCATGTCGATTTCATCAAGTGAAAAATTAAAATATGTTTATCATAAATTAAATTATTTTTGTATTATAAATATTAAAATTTTTTTTCTTAAATTAAATGTTTTTTATAATACTTTTTAATAAAGTAAATATGTTAATAAACAGTTATTATCTTTAATCAATAAGTTTCATTGTTTTTTAACATTTAATATAGTTGCGCTTAGTTATGTCACAGTGATTTTCCATTCTTTTGTTTTAAAAAAAATGATTTAGAGTTACGAAATAAATTTTGTTATAATATGGATATAAGGGATTCCCTATTTTTGAAATGAAGTCATAATTGATACTTAATATTGTTTGTGACTATATGTATGTAACTATGTATAAGTGTGTGTATGTTTTTGTGTGTATGTATATATATATATATAGATATATATATATATATATATATATATATATATATATATATATATATATATATATATATATATATATATACACAGTATCGGACAAAACGAGTGCAACCAAATAATGCTTATTTAGTTTCTATATATAAAAGTGCTGCATTTTTTGAATTTAGAGAAATAACTATGTAACTGTTTAGAGACAAAGTTCTTCAAGTTTTATTCGTCACAATGTTCATTATTTGTACACGAAAATTAATAAATTAATCAAAAGTATTAAAAAAAGTTGATTTCCTTCTGGACAAAACAAATGCAACTCGACAAAATGTTGACCAAGCTGTATTTCGCTATCAATATTTCGTGGCGAATCCTTTGTTGTCGAACACAGCCTTGCATCTTCGAAGCATAGATTCGATCAGATGATCAATGAAACTTTGTGAAATCGCTGCCCAGGCCTTTTGGATTTGTTCAAATAGTTGATCCTTATTACGAACACCTTTACGATTAATTCTGCGGTTGACGATCTCCCACAGGTTCTCAATAGGGTTGAGATCCGGAGATTGAGGCAGCCAATCCATCACCGATAGGTGGTTGTCTTAAAACCACTGCTTGACTACTTTTGCAGTGTATTTCGGATCCTTGTCTTGCTGAAAAACCCATTTTATTGGCATATTCCATTCAGCATGAGGTAACATAACATCTTTCAGGATATTTTTATACATGAAACGGTCCATTATTCCATCGTTTCGATGTATTGGACCTAGACTGTTAGTAGAAAAACACCCCCAGACCATTACATTGCCTCCACCATGCTTCACGGTCTTATGGCAGTAACGTAAATCGAGGCGTTTTCCGAGGCGTACATGGCAAATGCCATCGCTCCCAATGATGTTGAACTTCGATTCATCACTGAACAGGACAGTTCGCCATTTCTGCACATTCCGGTCAATATGAGATGTAGCAAGCAGGAGTCTTTTCTTATGGTTTTTTAGTGAAATCAGTGATTTCTTTAATCACTGATTTCACTAAAAAACCAGAAGAAAACAATCCGGCTTCAACAGCACATCGTCTGATTGTTCGGTCCGATACAGGCAGCTCTAACTGCTTTTGTATCTCAACTGATGATATCCAGGGATCCTTCTTGACGGATCTGACAATCATAGAATCCTCTCTAGAAGTGGTGGAACGCGGTCTTCCACCTTTGTTATCTGCTGCCAACTTCCCCGTAGAATGATATTTGGAACATAGTCTTGATACGGTCCATTTTTTGACGCAATATTTATCACAAATACTTTTTTGTGACATTCCACTTATGTAATCGCCAATAACTTTCTTTCTTAGTTCCAATCCAAGACTGTCGGGAGCCATTTTTGCGCTTGAAGTCATAAAAATAATAAAAATAAATAATCACGCTTCTCAAGGCTTACCGTGTTACATTTACCTTGTGATGATACAATAATGCTCTGTGCAACACAACGTCTTGGTTGGATGTGGACTGTATTGATGTAATGAAACACTTGTTGTATTTCACTTCTTGTATTGATGTTCTTCGATAAAACACTTTGATAGAACTCACTTCGATAAACTGTCTTGATAATACTGACTGATTGACTTCCATATACTGACTGAATTACATGTCGATTTACATGTCTCTTATATAGTAAAATGAACCTGTGTGAACCTGTTCTGGAAGATTCTAGATGCTTCTTTTCAATGCTTCTGGAAGCTTCTGGATGCGTCTGGATGCTTCTGAATGTTTCTGGATATTTCTGGATGCTACTGAATGCTTCCAGATGCTTCTTCTGGAAACTTCTGGAAGCTTCTGCATGCTTCTGGAAACTTCTGGATACTTCCTTTAATTATTAAAAAACTTCCATGACGTTGACATGAGCCAGACTTAAGAAAATGAAACAAACCAAAAAATGTGCACTTGTTTTGTCCGCTGCAAAATGGCACTTGTCAGCGAAATTCTGCCTGTGTGCTGTCACCTGTCAGCTGATTGCTCATATCATGGCATGCTATGACTCCAGACTCCTGAACTGTTTGCTGTGGTGGTATAGTTTGTTTCATTTTTAAGTCATGTAAAATTAGGAACACTTTTAAGCATTGTTCGATGTTGGTTGCAAATGTTTTGTCCAATACTATAACTTTTTTTTCAAATGTCTGCTCTCACCCTCTCTAAATATGTTCTATATAATTAAATAATACTAGAATTAAAATATTTTTGAGAAAAAAATATTTTTAGTGGTAGCTCAAGACCCTTAAACATCAGATGGGTCCCTATAATTATCAGAAAATTGTTCTTCAAAAGTATATCATGTTGGGTGTCAAAAGCAAAATTATATAAAAATTTTTAAAATAGTCATTATTTTATAAAAAAAATTATTTTAGATTTCACTGCCTAGAAAATTACATTTTTAAACAAAAAATTACAAATTATGAGTTTTTACAAAAAAAAATTATTACAATTTTTTTTTCTAAATGTTTTTTATAAAATGATGACTATTTTAAAAATTTTTATATAATTTCGCTTCTTTGGAGACCCAACATAATATACTTTTGAAGAACTATTTTTCTGATAATTATTTGGTGTTTTAGGGTCTTGAGCTAACCCTAAAAATATTTTTTTTTGTCAAAAATTTTTTAATTCTAGTATTATTTTATTATATAGAACACATTAAAAGGGTGAAAGCAGACATTTAAAAAAAAAAGTTGTTTTAATGGCCACCCTAATATATATACATATATATATATATATATATATATATATATATATATATATATATATATATATATATATATATATATATATATATATATATATATATATAATGGAAAAAGGTATGCCAAGCAAAAAAAAACAATAATTGAATTTTTGAAATTTGAAAAAAGATTTATTTCTTTTAAATAAATATATAAATAATAAAAAAGCACTAGAGGCCTTTCACTATTTTCATCAGTAGTGCTATGTTTAATGCTTTATCAAATTTTTTTATATTACTGTAGAAAGTTAGATAATAGAAAAATGAAATTGCTATATTGTAACTATGAGTTAAAATTGTAACATTTTTTTAAAAAAGGAAGTCTCAATTAAATGTGTCATGTTTTTGTTTATGTAAATGACTTTCATATGACAACAAATTTTTTTCACTTTTTAATTCAAGGAAAACAAAGAGTTGGAAAAAAGGTTCTATAGTTTTGTTGTGCAATCTCTGGCATTCAAATACATGATTGTCAAATTGGTCTGTAGAATTTCCTGTTCTGCAACTGGAAATATGACCATTAGTATGGTTTCTTAAATTATTTGTTTTTCCAGTGTAAGTAGATAAACCATTACATGATAAACACTTTAAATAATAAATAACATTTTTGCTATTACAAGTAATGGGACTTTTAATATTCCAAATAATTCCATTAGACGTCTCAAACTTATCAACTTCTTGTAAATATAATTGGCAAATTTTACAACGAATATCTTTACATTTGAATAAACCCGTTTTTTTGATAGATGAAATAGAATGAAATTTTGAAGAAGTTAGTTGTCTAAGTAAATTTGGTGGTTGTTTGTAGGCTATTACTGGATGTATATTTGAAAAAACCTCCTTTACCCTTGCATTAGTAGATCATGTAATGGTTTATCTACTTACACTGGAAAAACAAATAATTTAAGAAACCATACTAATGGTCATATTTCCAGTTGCAGAACAGGAAATTCTACAGACCAATTTGACAATCATGTATTTGAATGCCAGAGATTGCACAACAAAACTATAGAACCTTTTTTCCAACTCTTTGTTTTCCTTGAATTAAAAAGTGAAAAAAATTTGTTGTCATATGAAAGTCATTTACATAAACAAAAACATGACACATTTAATTGAGACTTCCTTTTTTTAAAAAATGTTACAATGGTAACTCATAGTTACAATATAGCAATTTCATTTTTCTATTATCTAACTTTCTACAGTAATATAAAAAAATTTGATAAAGCATTAAACATAGCACTACTGATGAAAATAGTGAAAGGCCTCTAGTGCTTTTTTATTATTTATATATTTATTTAAAAGAAATAAATCTTTTTTCAAATTTCAAAAATTCAATTATTGTTTTTTTTGCTTGGCATACCTTTTTCCATTATATTGTTTATTATCAATTTTGTAGTTATATATATATATATATATATATAACGTCTGTTCACAAAAAATCCGGAATGAAAAATTGTTCTTAATTGAATACAAAATTAATCGATTTTTGACAAAAATTTTAACTAAAATGAGTGACTGGACATTGTTAACTATTTTATAACCGAAAGTGGTCCTAAATCAGCGGCTTTTCGAACTTTAGTTTTGACTGAATCCATTAGGTTGAAAAAGTAGTCTGGATCAAACTCTTTCAACTTTAATCGAATTCTATTCTTAAGGTGGTCAAGATTTTTTGCAGTAAATCCGTTTCCATAAACTTTTGCTTTTAAATGTGCCCAAAAATTTTCAATTGGCCTTAACTGCGGTACATTTGGGGGGTTATCTTTAGCGTCAACAAAGTTAATACCTAAAGTGTTGTAAGTTTCTAATGTGTGTTTTGCATAATGACATCTCGCTCCGTCAGGCCAAAATAAAATTTTCATGTTATGATGCTTGGAATTTATAAATGGAAGAAGTCTTTTTGTAATACATTCTTTAGAATAAGTTTTTGCATCCAGTGCACAGTTTTTTACAGCAAAATAAGGCGATGAATGACCAAAACGACTGATTGCAATCCAAACGAGAACTTTCTCGTCAAACTTTTTTTTGAAGTTGAATTTAATGTTAGGATCAGTTTGAGAACTATCCTTTGTATAGTAGCCAGAGTTTTGTGAACAATTTGCACCATTTACACAGAAATAAGATTCATCGTCCATGATGATTTCAAACTCATTTGATGGCTTGAAAAAAGTTTTTGAAAGTTTTATTAAGTTTTTCTTTTGTTTAATTTCTTGCTTTTCTGTTGTTTTTGGTGCATTTTTTCTTTTGGTATACTTTAGTCCATGCATACTTAATAATCTATTTACGTATGAAACGCTTATCTTATATTTTAGTGCCAATTTTCTTTGCGAAATCCCGATTCTCTCTTATGCTCTTGCAATCATGGACTCTCTCTTTTCTGGTGTAATTTTAAAAGGTTTTCTGCCGCAACCGATTTTTCTATTCATTGGCAAATTATTTTCAGACCTTTTAATTATGTCATAAATTGTAGATTTAGCGATTCCCATTTTCTTAAAATGATCCACTGTAAATTTCTTTCCACTGTTTATGTTTTGTTTATAAAAATTTCCAATCACATTTCTAACATCGTTCTCTTTTAGATGCTCCATGTTTATTTGAATTAATTATTTAAACTCAATTTTGCCACAAAATGAAACTGTTGTTGTTGACCGATTAAATTTAAAAATTTCGAATCGAAAATTCGAAATTTAGAAAAATTTGTGTACATTTGAAATCAGTCCGGATTTTTTGTGAACTGACGTTATATATATATATATATATATATATATATATATATATATATACATATATACATATATATATAAATATATATATATTATTATTATTTTATTAAATTATATTTTCTAACAGCAGCACTTATAAGTAGTGGTTTTATTGACAATTTTGTTGATTATTAACATATAATTTTTCAGGGTTTTGCTTATGTTCCGCAGCAAGAGTTGGTTTCAATTATTATTGGAATATACCGAACACAGCTCTCACTTGCTCTTGCAGTATGTTATTTTGCAAGACTTTAATTAACTTTCTTTTTTTTTGAATTCGCTTTGGAGGTTTTCAGTTAAAGTTATATATAATCTATTTACAAATTATAAATTATTTGAAAATTATATATACAGTATATTAATATAATCTATTTATAAATTATAAATTATTTTAGTATAAAATTTTTTCTTTAAATTTTCCTCAACCAAAAGGTTATTAGGGTTTAGGGTATTTTTTTTTCTTATGTTGAAAATGCAATATTTTTTTGCATATTATTATCTATTAATAAATGTAATAATAATAAAAAAAGTTGCAATTTTCATCTGCATATTAGTTTTGCTATCAAATTGGTACTTTCCCTAGTTCATTTGCTATTGATCTAAAAGTTCTTGGAACTTCTTTCTCAACTGCTGGTTTGTCACAATAGGAACATGAATATGTGATCTGTGATCCTGTTTTAGAATTAACTAAACAAAATTTGTTTTAAAATTAACTAAACTAAAAGTACTAGTCCAAATAAGTCAACAGCATTCCATACAATAAAGAATAAGAGATTTATAAAAAAAGAGAATCGAACAGGAGTGAGAAAATGGCAAACATAATAGATAGACAACCTGAGCAGATATTTACTTGACATTGGATTGTATACATAATCTCCATAAAAGGTCAATCAGCAAACATCAATTGCAATAACTATTAGCAGTAAACAAGGTTTGTTTGGGTAAAGTTGTCCAACAAGTTTTGTTTGGGTAAAGTTGTCCGACAAGAGCAACTTAAACACTGCAGTTAGAATGGAATGATTACATAATTTTAAAAAATTTCCCAGGTGCACCATATAAGTGATGCACCATAAGTGAACTTATAGAGAAGACCAGAATAATACACTTTATTGAAAGCCTTTGATTTATCAACAGCATTACCCCTTGCCTCACCACTGCTTTTTAATGAATATAGAACCTTTCTGTATAGAACAAAGGTCTGGAAGGTAGAACAAGGGGATGGAAATCTGTATTCACTGTCGGAGAGTAAGTTATAAGACTCAGGATGATTAGAGATTTGTTAATTCAAAGATTTTGCTAATAATAGTAGAAGACTTTGTTAATAGTAAAAAGACATATTGAGTGATGGTTTGAAGGGTCTGAGTGATCTCCATAGTTTTTCAACATTTGATTCACAGACTCAGCAGATAAAAAAACAAAATTGAAACAAACTTGTTAAATAGTTTAGAAAGTAATGAAGTATTATGAAGAAAACTTTAGTCTGTAACAGTAATAAATAGAAATAATGCAAGAATTAACAATAATGTAAGACTGACATTGACAGGATTGTTAATTGGATAGCAAGAAACCTCTAGAAACTTGAAGGTTAAGCAAGTAGGAAATTACTAAGCAACAGAAACATAAGTGATTTAGATTTCTTACAATGGATTAACCTGTTTCACTGTGATGGCAGGAAGAGTGTGGTCATTAGATTCAAAAAACGAGTTAGAAATGAAGTTATTTCCTAATAGTTCTACTTTAATCTTGGTAGATCAGACCCATGTATGAGAAATGGAATGTTTGAAAAAATAAAAAAACAATGATAGGATTCAACCTAATTTTACGACAAGTAGATTGGATATGTAATTATATATTTTGACTAAGCATGTGACTATTAGACAAGTAGATTTAATATATGTGACTATTAGACAAGTAGATTTGATATGTGACTATTAGAGTCTTTGCGATTCAAAGAATAGTAGCTATTATCACTATGAAAAGTCTTTTTGGTTGCCAATGATGACTTCTTTGTAATTTCTAGGTTTACATCTGGTTATTAGAAGTATATAATATTCATCATTAATTATTTTTCTGTTTTTTTTTTTAATATATATTATGATTAGACAAACTCATATATAATACTGTACGATGTTTTTTTTCTTCTAACTTATTTATGACTTGTTTCAAAAAAAAATTATTAACTAAATACATATCTAAAATTTAAGAGCTTAACTTCAGCATTTGATTTATTATAAATCAGTCTGATAAATGAAATTTTTAAAATGAATGATCATGAAGGTTTTGAATTAGTTGAGTAATGGTTTGTTTTTTTAATTTTATTTTAAGACTTCATGCTTTTGATAATTAGAAAACTCAACTCAATCCTAGATAACAGGGTGACCTGACCATGACCAAATTGGCCTGACCATGACCAAACTGGCTTGACCAAAAAAAAATTTTAAATGTATTTTAATTATTTATTTTAGCTGATATCTTATTTTGAAAAATAGTAAAATTTAAACTATCTTATGAAAAAGATGACTCGACCTAACTGATTGCAATAAAATAATTTTAATTTACTGTAATACTATCTTTTTTAAAAAGCTCTTTGCAAATATATTTAGAATATCAATATGAGAAAAAATTAAAGATCAATTTAAAAAGTACCAATCAAGCTATGGGGTTGCCGCATTCTTGTTAATGTTAGTAGCAGTTAGCCTCAGAACTGTTAAGCTGAGTTTTAGACCTGTATCCTCATTAGAAGATAACAGAAAAAGCCACTACCATAGAGACCCAAGCAACAACCCTCTAACCACAAGTAACAACCCTTTAACCACGAGTAACAACCCTCTAACCACAAGTAACAACCCTCTAACCACGAGTAAGATGAAGTCTTACATCAGATTGAGATTGAAATTGATTGAATGAATTTTGGTGAATTTGATTTAATTAATTTTTTTAGGTGAAAAGATTTTAAATTAGATTTTAATAAAACTTTAAGATTGTTTCAAACTACTTCTCTTGTTTCTGGCAGTGGCAGTGGTAGTTCCTACCACATGGGCAGTTTGTTTCATTTGTTAAAAAGTTTACAACTTTTTAACTTGATGAAAATTTGTTCAACCAAAAACTTTTTACAGCTTAACTGAAAGCCTTTCTGTTTAAAATATAGGTTTCTCTTGCAGTTTCCACAATTAAAATAAATTCATGGTCCAAAAATTCTTTTATCAGTAGAATTAATGAACTATTTTTTTCCAATGATAAACATTTTATGTCTCTATCAACACAGCAGAAACTGATTTTTGATTTATTTGTTGACTATTGCAATTAGTCTTGAAGAAAAACTTTTTCATGTCAACCAGATAATGGTTTTTAAAAATCTACTGTAAAAATTCAAATTTTTTTTTTTTTTTAAATTCTGATTCACTTCCAACAAGGTTGCAAGCACCCACTATTAAGTTGGGAGTTACTAGAAAAAAAGAATAGATTTATAGAGAAAGGAAACGGTTGACAGAAGACTTGAAAAATTGAAGGTTGTATGATTTAGGAAAACATGAAGATGGGAGAGAGTTCCAAAGCGTTGAAGTGCAGGGAAAAAAACTAGACAAGTAAAAGTTTTTAGAGCATGCACGGACAGATACAGTAAAAGAATGAGACTTTGATAAGCGATGAGTCAAGCAAGAATGAGTTTTAGTTGATGGAACTAGAAATGATAAAGTGGAACCAGCCCAAATGATAAAGAACAAAGAGAAAGATGATAGATTGAAGAGACGTTAAGTGGAAGCACATAAAAGAATGGTCAAAGGATTTAAACCTGATTTCATGACTAATAGGTGAATTGATGCATATGTATACTCCCAAGCCAAGCATGTGACTATTGGAATCTTTGCCAATCAAAGGATAGTACCCATCAACACTAAGACCAGAAGAAGGAATAGAAGAATTTAAATTGGTCTCACATAAGAGCAAGCAAGTCTGTTACAATTTATAAGAGGTAAGATTCAACTAATGAAAGGTTGCTTTGCAAGCCACAAATATTAGTAAAAGATATATTAAAACAGTTAGGTGGTGAGATGGTTTTTTATGTTTAATATTTTGGGTTACTTTTGGCATGATTCAAGTTTAAAGAGAACTTGACTCTTTCATAGGTAAAGCACCGCCTCCTAAGCGATGAGCTATACAATTGTCTCAGTGTTAATTAACCCTAAGTCGTAACAGGTAGCTCTTTATGTGGCCTCGACAATGCGCACCAAAAGCAATAACAGGGATCCATGTGCAACATGGCACTGTTAATACTTTGATTTTTTGAAGCTCTTGATGGAATCAGCCTCTCTGAGAGCTACGACAGAATCTTACCACCAGCCGGTCTTACCAGAATCTTACCACCAGCCTGTCAGCCAAATCTTACCACCAGCCGGTCTCAGAACCATTAAACTGAGTTTTTTAGCCTTTACTCGACCAAGAGCCCTAAGGCAGGGGAATTTTAGCTGGATGCAGTTAACATCTGCCTAAGATGAGTATTTTATAAGGGAGACCTTAGGTTTTATCGTTGGAGTGTCTAATTAGTAGCTATTTAGTTAATGAGCTCACTGCATCAAAACAGCTTTAAACATTTGAACAGAACATTTAAACAGAACACATAGATGCATAAAATAGCTTACAAGTGAGTAAACACTGCGCCAGAGGTTCAGACAAAACACAAACATACACATATAAAATAACTTGATGAGCCAACACCACGCCAGAGGTTCAGACAGAGTACAAATATACATATAAACAGGCAGAACACAAACATACAGATAGCAACTTACGGTTGAGTGAACACCACGCAAAAAGTTTACACAGAACACAAACATACACATAAAGTAGATTATAGGTGAGTTTAAACAGTAACTAAGGCACTTCCAACTATATAATAGACACACACAAAAAAAGTATATATATTTATATATTACAATAGGCATTACTGACTTTAAATAGTACTGATGACAGAAGGCAAACTCCTTAATTTAATTGAATTTAATAAAATTTAACTGAAAATTTCTAAAAAAAAATTCAATGCTATCAATTATTAATGCTTTGTGATAAATTTTTAAGTACAATACCATCAATTATTAGTGCTTTATGATAAATTTGTAAGTTTGCCATGTACCAGGTTGTTCAACAAACTTTTTCATTTGATAAGAGATAGTGCAATTAGTTCGTCATTTTGTTTTTCTTTGTTGCTACTTTTATATGGACACGTGAAGTTTCATGTAGATCTGTTAACTTATTTGTATATTTACAGGTGTTCAAAGTTGATGTATCACAGTATTTTTTTACAGTAGAAGAAATTTAGTATTGAGTAGTAATAAAATTCTTATTTTTGGAAGGTGTAACCATGGAAGCACCAAAACAAATTCATGAGTAATTGTTATAAGTGTATAAGGACTCACCTTCCATTAGAACAGTAGAAAGATAGGTTGCTGAATTGAAACGTGGTTGTATAAGTCTTGAAGATGATCTATGTGAAGAACATTTAAAAAGTACATCAACACCAGAAATCATAGCAAAAACACAGTATATGATTTTGGAAGATCGTTAATTAACTGAGAGAGATTTAGTAGAAGCTCTAGACATCTCATTAGGTAGTGTGAACAATATTTGGCAGATGTGTAAATGACCCCCCCCCCCCCCATGAAATACTAATAATCATGACTATTACCATCTCCAATCCTTACTGTCAATTAATGAATGTATATTTCGTTGTGTCAATCCCTAATGTTCATTCAAAGCGTGTACATTTAACTCCATCCATCACTTATGGTAAATATTTTAACATCTGCCCAATATTTTAGCTAAACTTTTGGGGTTCAATTGAGGAAGTCGCATTCAAATGCGACTTTCTCAGCAACATTTGGAGCCTTTTAGAAAGGATAAAAAAGATTTTGTGCGTTGTTTTATCACTATAGATGAGACTTGGGTTTACCATCATGATCCTAAATCAAAACAAGAGGCAAAAAACCATCACTAAAATCAGTGAATTAAAGTACAAATTGTTGCAACATCCACCTAATTTGCCAGATTTGGCTTCATCTGACTTCTGGCAGTTGTCAAGTGAATTCATTTGTGGAAGACAATTTTCGTCAATGCAGAGGTAATAGCAGCCGTGCAAGCCTGTTTTGACAGTCTTCTGGATTCTTGCTTTAGGAATGGAGTCCATAAATTAGAAGATCACTGGAACAAGTGTATTGAAGTTCAGGGAGATTATATTGAATAATAAACTGTATTTCAACTTGCTTCTCCGTGCAGTGACCTTGTTCGTCAAGGTTTGTGTTTTGGAGTTATAGAGTTGAGAGAGGATTATAACCACAATTAAGTAACCTCCTCATTTGTAGTGGCCTTCTCGGCCTTGGGGACGTGAATTAACAAAAAAATTTCAAACAATAAAATTGTGTTTTTCTTATCAAACTACAATAACAATACAATAACAATTTAATAAAATTTTCAAACTACAAAACTTATTGAACTTATTGTGTATGAATAAAAACTTTTATGTATTTCAAAATTGTTTCAAAAATTAAATTTAGAAAATAATTAAATAAATCATTTTTTTTAGATCACAGCTAGAAAACTTCCTTATTTAGAAGAAGATACACGTTTGTTACCTATCCTTAAGAATTTGAGGTTAAAATTTATAGCAAAAAATCACCAATATTGCCTTAACTGAGCTAATTCAATCACTGTAATGATATTTAGGATCTTTAACCATAGGAAGTTTTTGAGATTCTCAGAATATTATCAGAGACATCACAATTATTTTAAATTAATTGTTTTTGTTCTATACTACTTTATCGAAGTTTTAATCTAAGTTTTTCTTAAAGTTTTCTGCTTTTGTCTTTTTAAAGTAATGTTTTTCATTTAAATATTAAATAATTTAAAGTTTCTGTTCTGTAATTGTTTTTCATTTAAAGTCTTAAATATTTTTACAGTTCAACACAAATATTTTGCTATATTCACTAAAATTACAAATTTTATTTAAATGATTTTATTCTAAAATTACAGTTATCTTTATTGTCTTCATCATTATCTTCATCATCTTCATCATCATCATTATCATTGTTATTGTCATCATCATCATTATCATCTTCATCATCATCTTCATCATCATTATCTTCTTCATCATCATCTTCATCATCACTATCATCATCATTATCTTCTTCATCATCACCATCATCATCATCATCATCATCATTATCTTCATCATTATCATCATCTTCATTATCATCATCATCATTATCTTCATCATTATCATTATCTTCATTATCGAAGTCATCATCATCATTATTGCAATCACCATCATTTGTTCATATGTTTATCTTTTTGTGTTTATGTTTTAGCAATACTTATGTTGGGGAAAGTTTTGATGCTAAAAAAACTTCAGATGGTGAAAAGTTGGAGTTAGCCACAATTGATGAGGTTATGAGTAATATCCATTTGTTTTTGAATTTTTTTAATAAATGAGTATATTGGGTCAGGTATGGTCCATAGTTTACAATAGAGCATCCAGATGCTCTATTGTGAACTATGGTATTGGATATCCAATACCAGTTTTTATACTATTGATATTACCAGTATTTGGTTGTATAATGACTTACGGTATTATATGTGCGCGCATATGTGTATATATGTGTGTGTGTACTTTTAAATGTTTTTAAAACAGAAATAATAAATTAGTAGAAAATCACTTATTTTTCTATTTGATTAGTAGTGGTAGATTTCCTACTAATTTATATATATATATATATATATATATATATATATATATATATATATATATATATATATATATATATATATATAATATACATAGGGTGTATATAATATATATATATAATAGGGTGTATGTAATATATATATAATATATATATTATATATATATATATATAATATATATATTATATATATATATATATAATATATATATTATATATATATATAATATATATAGGGTGTCCCAAAAAACAACATTTTTGAAAAATATATGCAGAGACCCCCTTAATGTGTTCTATCTAATACAAAAACACTAGATTTAAAATTTTTTTAAATAAAAAATATTTTAAGGGGTCCCTCAAGACCCTCGAATATTTAATGGGTCCCTAATATTTAAAAAAAAAAAAATTTCAAAAATATGTCAACCTGGTACTCAAATAAAGCAAAATTATATAAAAATTTCAAAAATAATATAGATTTTAAATATAGAATTGTTATTTTTGGTTTTATTACATGAAAAATTACGTTTTTTAACAAAAAACAAAAAAATGCATTTTTTATGTATTTTTATGACAATTTTGATAAATAAGTTAAAATTTTTCCAAATTAAATATTATTTTTGAAATTTTTTATATAATTTTACTTCATTTGAGTACCAGGTTGACATACTTTTAAAAAACTTTTTTTTTGAAAATATTAGGGACCCATTAAATATTCGAGGGTCTTGAGGGACCCCTTAAAAAATTTTTTATTCAAAAAAATTTCAAATCTAGTGTTATTGTATTAGATAGAACACATTAAGGGTGTCTCTGCATATATTTTTCAAAAATGTTGTTTTTTGGGACACTATAATATATATATATATATATATATATATATATATATATATATATATATATATATATATATATATATATATATATATATATATATTTATATATATATATATATATATATATATATATATATATATATATATATATATATATTTATATATATGTATATATATATATATATATATTTATATATATGTATATATATATATATATATATATAAATTATATATATATATATATATATATATATATATATATATATATATATATATATATATATAAATTTTGCACTAATTCAATAATTGTATTTAAAAAAATAGGACTTATTTGATTTTTAACTAACATTGATTTTCATAAGGTGCCACAACCTTGATATTAATTTTGAAATTTTTTTGATGATTATATGATTCTATTAACAGGTCTATTGACTTTCTTTAACAGGTCCGAAGGTCATTTTTTTTGCCTCTTTTTTGCCCTTTTTTCAGATGAATTGAGGGGAGTATTTCCATTAATTTTTTTGTTTTAACTTTTATTGTTGTTTGACCAAGTAAAAAGAAGTAAAAAGAAATATAATATCTCTTTCTATTTGGTCAAACTCAAATAATGTAATAATTTATTACATTATTTGAGTGATAAAGATTAAAAAAAATTTTAAAAATGCATTTTTCAAGCATTTTTGTGTTATATTTATATTCTATTTAGTAAAATGGCTAATATGTTAAAAAATTTGAAAATCATGTATAAAACATGTATGTAATTAGTTTCTCAAAATACTAGTTATTTTTATAATTTTTTTGTTTTTAAAAAATAGAGTTCTTTACATAATCAGTTATTTTGTTAATTGACTTTCAGTTCTTATATTTATTTGATACATCTCTTATACTTATTTGCTTTATCTCTTTTATAATGTTATATAAGAATAAGAAAATGGCCAAAAAAAGAACTAAAGAAATTGAAAGAAAGGTCAAAAGGGTTCTTTAAAAAGAATTAAAGAAATCATTGTTGTTAAACTTTCTATTTTAATTATTTCTATCAAATTAAATGAATAAATGAATGTGGCTTAAAATGAAATTACAAATTTTTGTTTTGTTTATAAAAAAGTTAATTTTTTGAATAATCTTCAAAGACTGGCTTGGCTCTGGAATAGCTTCATAAATTATCTATAAAATATTTTCAAGTCCCTAGATTTATAGTAAGCAAATTACCTATCCTGGTCTTGGGAATATCTAATCAATATTTTAAAAAAATCCAAGTTTTGTTCTGCTAATAAAGGTTTTGGTGTGTTGCACTCCAAGTTTGTTACGCTTTTTTTGGAAAGTAACTATTTTAAAATCTTACATTTTAAAAGGTTATAAATGTGTTTTTAAATATTTGTTTCAACTAAAATTAAATAGAACCATCTTTGAAACCATAGGAACTTTGTAATAACCTACTTCTTACATTCACTAATTTTTACTTATAAAGAAATTTAACATTAGAGTCTGCAATTTTCTAGCAACTTTAATTTTTATGTGCCTAAAAACATAATACTGTTTATAACAGCTATGAATCCATACAATATCAAAGCTTAAAAACATGTAACAAACTTTCTTCCTATGTCAAATGTGGTACATAGGTTAGTATATGTAGTACCTTAGTTAGTATATGTAGTACATTGGTTAGTATATGTAGTACCTATGTTAAAACATGTGGTACATATGTTGGTACAAAGGTTGGTATAGATGGTACAAAAGTGAATACCCTTAGTATTAAATAAACTTTAAATTTTTTGATTTAGAGTTCAAAGATTTCTTTTCCTTTGTGCATGAGAAATCTTCATGAAGGTCTAAGAAAAGAGCATCACCTAAAGCATAATGGAAGATTACAGTTAGGTTTGTTTGTTAAGGTGAATTTTAAGTTTATATTTTTATAAATTTTTTTTTCTTTTTTATTCTAGTAATAAAATTCAGTTACAAGTAATAGAAATTTTTCCTGAAATTAATACATTTTTTTTTCAACTGCTCAAAAATAATGTCAATTCTTTATCTAGTTTATTTTTATATTCTTATTTTACTTCTTATTATACTTCTTAATTTTGATATAAATAATAAATGGTAAAGTTTATTAATTTTAAGTTTTCTGAGAAAATTAAGATTAAGTACTTTAATTATAAGTCCAACAAATGGCAAATTGTTTGATAGAGGTTCGAGTTCTGCTGCTAAAGCAAGTTCAGCAAACAACATTAGAAAAACCATGTTTGAAAGCATGTTTAAAAGTATTAAAATATCTGAAATTAGGTGTTTAATAAGATTAACAAATTCAGGACTAATACTAAGAGGAGTGTGGAACACAGAGTTGAGGAGTATGGAGTACAGAGTGGAGGAGATAAACATTAAGAAAATATGGTAAAGCTCTTTGCTAAGGCATCAAACAATTACAAACTATACAATTATTTAAAGATTGCTTATGTGTGTATATATGTGTTTCATATTGTTGATATTTTACTAATCTTGATCTGATAATACACAAGGACAGATAATAAGATCCTATAAGATTAAAAGAGAAGACCAGATAAAGACATCAAAAGTCTTATTGTTATTGTATAAACATGTAAATTTGAAATTAGGTTTTTAAGTTGAATTACTATGAGTTAAATATTATTTAAAAATATTTTCGAGAATTTGATTTCAATTTTTTTGAGTTAATGACTTAATTGAGTTTTATTGGAGTTGAAATTTTTAGTCCCTATAGCTGCTGTTAAGCCACTGTAGCCACTGTTATTATCAGCCACTATAGCTGCTGTTATTATCAGCCACTGTACCTGCTGTTATTATCAGCCACTGTAGCTGCTGTTATTATCAGCCACTGTAGCCACTGTTATTATCAGCCACTGTAGCTGCTGTTATTATCAGCCACTGTAGCTGCTGTTATTATCAGCCACTGTAGCTGCTGTTATTATCAGCCACTGTAGCTGCTGTTATTATCAGCCACTGTAGCTGCTGTTATTATCAGCCACTGTAGCTGTTGTTATTATCAGCCACTGTAGCTGTTGTTATTATCAGCCACTGTAGCTGCTGTTATTATCAGCCACTGTAGCTGCTGTTATTATCAGCCACTGTAGCTGCTGTTATTATCAGCCACTGTAGCTGCTGTTATTATCAGCCACTGTAGCTGCTGTTATTATCAGCCACTGTAGCTGCTGTTATTATCAGCCACTGTAGCTGCTGTTATTATCAGCCACTGTAGCTGCTGTTATTATCAGCCACTGTAGCTGCTGTTATTATCAGCCACTGTAGCTGCTGTTATTATCAGCCACTGTAGCTGCTGTTATTATCAGCCACTGTAGCTGCTGTTATTATCAGCCACTGTAGCTGCTGTTATTATCAGCCACTGTAGCTGCTGTTATTATCAGCCACTGTAGCTGCTGTTATTATCAGCCACTGTAGCTGCTGTTATTATCAGCCACTGTAGCTGCTGTTATTATCAGCCACTGTAGCTGCTGTTATTATCAGCCACTGTAGCTGCTGTTATTATCAGCCACTGTAGCTGCTGTTATTATCAGCCACTGTAGCTGCTGTTATTATCAGCCACTGTAGCTGCTGTTATTATCAGCCACTGTAGCTGTTGTTATTATCAGCCACTGTAGCTGTTGTTATTATCAGCCACTGTAGCTGCTGTTATTATCAGCCACTGTAGCTGCTGTTATTATCAGCCACTGTAGCTGCTGTTATTATCAGCCACTGTAGCTGCTGTTATTATCAGCCACTGTAGCTGCTGTTATTATCAGCCACTGTAGCTGCTGTTATTATCAGCCACTGTAGCTGCTGTTATTATCAGCCACTGTAGCTGCTGTTATTATCAGCCACTGTAGCTGCTGTAATTATCAGCCACTGTAGCTGTTGTTATTATCAGCCACTGTAGATGCTGTTATTATCAGCCACTGTAGGTCAAAAGCATAACTCCATCACACTATCACAACAGTTCATCAACAATTCATCAGCTACTGTAGGTCAAAAGCATAACTCCATCACACTATCACAACACTTCATCAGTTAAATTATTAATCTAAGTTTTCAGAGATGCTAAGTTATCTGTTGTAAGTTGAGCCTTATTCTGCTTAATAGCAGTTTAGCTGCCTTTATTATTAAATAATTTTTTTTTTATATTTTTTCCAGAACAACTCTTCTGAAAATAAATTATTTATTTTTTGTTGTAAAATGGTGCAAGAAGGTCTAGCGTTTATTAAGAGCAGACTTAATGTCATGTTTTATATTAGTAGTTTGGTTCTAGAGACTTTTTCTCTATTTATAATTCACATTAACATGATTATACTAGTTTTCATCTGGTTTTGATTTTGTTACCTCTCCTAAAAAGAATTCAGTTATATGTAAAGAACTTCTTTATTTTGTTTTTTAAATCTAATTGCCAGACAACATTCCTGACACATTACTGCAAAATAATTCTTCAGATGTCTCTTTGATACTCTCAAAATATTTAAATAAGTGTTTTCCTGTCTGCTGAAAAATGACATTTGTTGTTTCTATTTTGAAAGTTCTGGAAATTGCAATGACCTTCCAAACTATCATTCTATTCTAGATTTTTTTTTTTTTTTTTATTATTATTAGCTAGGTTTTAATTCTTAAATAAACAAAGACCTTTAGTTTTTTTTACTTACAATAGTTTTTTACAAAAGTTTTTTTTACTTACAATAAATCTACTAATATCTTAATAATAATCTTCTAATAAGAATTCTAACAATTTTCTAATCCATTTTTTCATTACAGTTTCCTTTTTTTCAATAGTAATTTTCATTTTATTCATTGATAGTTGCCATTTTTACAAAAGCAACAGTCAACCTTCTTGAGCAATACTAGTTTTTACACAAATACCTGTTTCCGAACATGCATTTTGCAAGGCATGCATTTTAGGTATTTATTTAAATTGCTATGTTTATTAGAAAAGCGCTTAAAAATAAAAAATTTTGCTTGTTGGCAAGAAAATAAAAAAAATAAAGTATTGGATACTGCTTATTGGTTTACATTGGATACATTGAAGTACTCACCACTCTAATGGTTGAAGTTGTAGTACTATGGTATCACCACTCTAATGGTTGAAGTTGTAGTACTATGGTATCACCACTCTAATGGTTGAAGTTGTAGTACTATGGTATCACCACTCTAATGGTTGAAGTTGTAGTACTATGGTATCACCACTCTAATGGTTGAAGTTGTAGTACTATGGTATCACCACTCTAATGGTTGAAGTTGTAGTACTATGGTATCACCACTCTAATGGTTGAAGTTGTAGTACTATGGTATCACCACTCTAATGGTTGAAGTTGTAGTACTATGGTATCACCACTCTAATGGTTGAAGTTGTAGTACTATGGTATCACCACTCTAATGGTTGAAGTTGTAGTACTATGGTATCACCACTCTAATGGTTGAAGTTGTAGTACTATGGTATCACCACTCCAATATGATACACCACTCTAATGGTTGAAGTTGAAGTATTATGATATCAGTGGTAAACCACTCCAATTGTTTTCAACTTTTGGTTTTATCTTTATAAAAGATTTCAATTTTATAACTAATGGTTTTATCTTCATAATAGATCTCAATTTGTTTTTATCAATAATATTTATAGTTTTAATAATTTCTATCATGGTCATCACAATCATGTTGTGCAATCAACGCAATGTAATCTTTTTTATGATCCTGAATGTAAAGATTTAAAACATCGATCAGTCTGCTCAAAGTTTAAAAACTCCAAAATGTTTTATGCGCTAAAAATACCTTTGATTGTGAAAGGTAATTGCATAATAAATCTTTGTTAAAAACTCTGGATTTAATAACTAAGTAGCAGAGAGTGTTATTCTACAAAATATTTTTTATATAGACCTCTGTTTTCAGAAATTTATATTGTGTTTTTTATATTTACTATAACAAAATTATAATAAAGTTGTTGTATGAAAAAAGAATTTTTTTTTAATAAAATATTATATTATACTTTTGTATAATTTTATTTTGTTGCTAAACTGTGTAATATCTGCACACCACAGATGGCGCTAGCATTGATACACTTCTGTTGTCTCAGTTCATTTACAATTCTTCAAAACATTCATTCTACCTAACTTTGAATACTGCTCAAGTCTTATAATTTACTACACAAAAAAAGATAAACATGATGAACAGTCATTTAAGTCTTTTTTTCAGCAATAAAATTAATAAGCATTGCAATAACAACATCAAATTGAAAATAAAAGAATTTAGTGATCTATTTTTATTAAAAAACATCAACTCAATTATCAACAACATTAGGATTTGGTGCCAATATAAACAGAATAACTATATCAACTTTTATGTAAGCAAAAAAATTAGAAAAAAAGACTAAACATTATTTAAATTTTTTAACATCTTTTATTTTGTATTGACTATAATTTATTATACTACTTATCTTATATTAAAAACATTTCTATTCACCAGCAATGGTAAAAGACGTCCATAGAATAGAAGTTAAGAAATATAATATAAAAGAAATACAATTTTTAAAGGAAAAATAGTTTAAAAATCTAATTTTTATAATATCAGCATTTTTTTTAAGAAAACAACTTGAATTTATTTACGTATTAAAAAGTAGATTTAAATCTAAAATTACTAAAATAAATAAGTTTCAACATAAATAGAAGTTTAATAAATATGTAAAATACTTCAAAAAAATAGTTTCCGACTATCTCTAGTGTAATAAACTGTTTAAAATTAAATGAAATAAAATTAAATATATAGCAAGTGATTTAAAAAAATTTTTAAATATATATTTCTTTTAATATTTTTTATATTTACCTAAAATTTTTGGTTATTGGATTTTTTATTTATTTTTCTTTAAACATATTTTATAAAGTATGATTTTAGGCAGCTGGGTTAACCTTAGATGAAGCTTTGCAATACTGGAGGACTGAATTCACAAAGAACATGGATGTTGAAAAATTTGATAAACAGTATGCATATAATATACGTCATAGTTATGGCAAAGAAGGCAAACGAGCCAATTATACCCCTTACAGTTGTCTGAAAATTATAACATCCAACCCTCCTGGCGCAGGAGATTATCATGGCTGTCCTTTTAAATACAGTGATGCAGACATACTTCAAAGAAGACTTCAAACATACAAGATTCCAAATGATGCAGTAAATGAGGTATTGTGATTTTTAAATTACATGATATGATTTTTAGAAAGTGTTTATTATTATATTAATAACTTATACTTCTGCATTGTTATCAGATTGTTATTAAAGCATTTTAAAAAGATATAACCTAACAGTAATTCTCACTGTATAGGTAACCTGAAGGTAACTAATACTGAACAGTGCACCCAGCCTAGGTACTATTCACTGTACAGTATTTCATATACTTTAGAAGACTACCAACCTCCCTCAATCTTAGAAAACTACCAACCTCTCTCAATTTTAATACCTAATTCATTAGGGTAGGGAAAAGTGGGGCACCATAAAACATATTAGTTGTGGATGCATCTTAAGAGTTATGAAAACAAATTAATGAAAGAAAATTTAACTAGAGCTATATGACAGAAAGTTTAAGTCATTACATATCAATAGGCCTGTAAAAGGTAGAAATTTGTGTTTTTTCAAAAACAATGATTATTATAGTATTTTATTATTTTTTAAACTTACTAAGTTTTAAAGTATTCAATGTCTCTTATTGTATTGTAAACTACATACCTAAGCTTCAGTTTATTAAACAAATTGATGAAAAACACAGTTATTTGCTATCTATATATGTTTAAGTGTATGAGAAATAAACAAACAGCAGCTTAATACATTATTTGTACCCTTCGAAACTGTATAATAGTACTTTGTTGTATTGTAAACAATATTAATATTAATATTTCATTAAATATTTATAATTATTTCAAAATTTATGTAGATATTACTAGGAGATCCAATTTTGATACAAATTTATTGACACTCTAGAAGGACCTACAAGAAATTAAATTACCTGCTTCTTAAAAAACTTGATTTGGACCATTGATTGTGTTTAATGGGTAATAATTGTTAATTATTTAATAAAACACTTCTTTTTTTTATATTTCATACCTTTAAAAAAAAAAGCATTAAAAAAAAAATACATTACAAAAACCCAAAGTGGGTTTTTGTAATGTATTTTTAAAAAAAATACTCAATAAAAATACTCCATTGTGCCCTACTGTTCTTTATATGTTAAAATTTTGCTGCTATTAAACAAAAACTGGTGTTTTAGAAAATATTAAAAAGAGGCCAATGAATGACATTAAACTATACATACATTGCACAGTGATTCCTGTCATATAATCCACAGTGGGCCAGTGACTGGACAAAACCAAAATCAGAGTTTTGATGTCTAAATGGTTTCAAACCACTATAAAGATATTATAAAATAATTTAAAACTGTTTATATACACTTGAAATTTTAATGATTATGCTAATGCTGTGGTTGAAGTAAACGCGAATGTAAATTAGAAAAAATAATTATAAAGAGAAAAATGTTGTTTAAAAAAACGATGGAAATAAATAATACATTGCACTTTTTAAAATATTGTATTATAACTCTATATATTATCTAGATTTTAAAAGTTGTTAGACTAAAATTGGTAAGTAGTTAACACATTTATAGCAATTTTAAATATGCCTAATATGTTATATTTTTATGTCTAACTTTTGCTTTTAATTGACAATATATTTTTTTTATTGCTACATCTTGCATTTATACTCAGATATTTTAAAGCTTATATATGTTTGGTAAGAGATGGATTCAAAGTTAACTATTATTAGAAATTATTAGAAAGAATTCAGCTTGGCTTGAAAATGATTTTAATACCACATTAATGAAGGATAATAAAAATAAACAACTCATCAGACCTACATTATCATTTCAAGAATTATCATCAAAAACAAAGAAAAGAAAAGTTGCAACTTTGTCAGCTTCAAATTCTTATGAGTTATTGTTTGCTAAGCTTGTACTACTTGTAGCATACATTGTCAAAGATTTTTGGTGATTGTGAATGCATGGGAACAATATAACCATACAAATTTTAAATATTCTGTAGGCGCGTGTAAAATCTGCTAATTAGAAAAACTAATTATTTAAGTTAGAATATAATTTTTTTCTACAGCAAAACAAGTTTATCTAGCAACACGTAATAGCAAGTCTAATAACACTAGGGCGTCTTTATTAAACTTAAATTAGTTTTGCTTTTCACAAGCGAGGAACTCATAATAAAACACGTACTAAATCGTGTACATAGCACAAATAAAACATATGCAACTAATAAAAGTTAGTTGCTGCTAAGCAAGATTAGGTATCCATAGCAACTAAATAAAAAATATATTTACTTTTTTAAAAAGCGCGACCTCATATTGGTACTTATTTAAAATTTGGTAAACATAACACTCGTAAAAATATCTGCAAATATCAAAACTAGATTTTTGCTATCTGAAATTTAGTATCCATAGCAACAAATTAAAAAATAACACCTTTATAAGAAGCGCATTCACTATTTTATTAGTCATCCTAATTTTAGTCAATATAGCTCTAATATTAAATTAGTAATGAATTTTGTCTAGTAAAAATGAATTCTGGCCCACTGTGCAATCTAGCTAAACAAAAATATTCTTCACTATTTCAAATGTTCTAGTCACAAAAGGCTGAATTAAATAATATTTTTTTGTTTTTAAATAATAATTACCTTTTAAATTTTGAACTTTTTTTCAGAAGATAGAGGTCTTTATGTCCTGCTGCCTTTTCCTGCTTCATGTCCTGCTTTGTATCTGTGTATCTTGGTATCTTTGTATCATGTCCTGCCTTGTATCTGCTTCATGTCCTGCTGCCTTGTAGGATATGCCTTTTTAGGCAAAGGCTAGGAGATGCCAACTCCGATTTAAAACACCCCCTGTCTTGCGGCTCTTGGTTGAGTAAAGGCTAGAGATGGTGTCTCGATAAAAATACTCATCTTGGGCAGATGTTAACTGCACCCGGCTACTGTCTTGTAGAAGGCCTCCTAGGCAAAGACTTAAGGGGTAAACAGATTCTATCTGTTGACCAGCCTCGCACCCCTTCTTCATCTATTAGGCTGGCGCAGATGTATTTTTAATACATTGTTTCCAGTTTAAGATGTTGAATGCTGGATCTTCTTGACTCAATGCATGGGTTTTGCTTGTGTCTCTTTGTTTTTATGACTAGGCAACTCATTCTATTAACTCCTAATGAGGGTAAAGCTCTAAAACTCAGTTTTATATCTGAGGCCGGCTGGTAGTCAGGTTTCCCGAACTCTGTGGTAGCTCTCAGAGAGGCTGATTGCATCAACAGCTGAAAAATATCAAAGTATTAATAGAGCCATGTTGCGCATGGATCGTGTCCCTGTTTGTACTTTTGGTGTGCATTGCGGAGGCCACATTTAGAGCCCTTTGTTATGGCTTAGGGTTTATTAGTAGTAATGAGGCAATTGCTTGGACTATTAAACGGTGTTCTGAGTACTATCTATGCTTTGAGTCGAGTTCTTCAATCTAATTTAAAAATGAATAAAGTACCAAAAACTATAAAACACAAAAAACCATCATCATCACCAAGTTCTCTAAACCTATCATTCACTAATATCGTGGTCTTCGAGGTAACTTTTTTTCTGTTGAGTCTTATCTCTTGCAAAGTTCACCAGACCTACTTGCTCTTTGTGAGACTAATTTGAGTTCGGCTGTCTCATCTTGTGATCTTAGTGTTGATGGTTATCTTCCTCTAATTCGTAAAGACTCCAACAGTCACATGCTTGGCCTCAGCATTTACATTCATAAGAATTCACCCATTTGTCATGAAACTGGGTTTAAATCCACAGACTATTCTTTCATGTGCTTTTGTTTAGCACCACTTCACTCTATTGCCTTTCTCTTTGTTCTATATCGCTCTTCTTCATCTCAAGACTGCACTCTTTTTGACGTTATTTCTGATCATATTGACCAAGCCCTCTCTCTTTATCCATCAGCTAATATAGTTGTTATTGGTGACTTTAATGCTCACCACTCTGAATGGCTTGGCTCTAGTGTCAGTGACTCTGCAGGCATTAAAGCCCACAACTTTTGCCTTTCTCAATCCCTAACTCAAGTAGTCAACTTTCCAACTCGCTTTCCTGACAACCCGAATCATCTACCTTCTCTACTCGACTTATGTCTTGTTTCTGATCCTAGTCAGTGCTCAGTTTCTCCACATTCACCCTTAGGTGCTTCTGATCACAGTTTGATCTCTCTAAAACTAATATCTCATTCTTCTTCATCACCTGAATCCCCCTATTATCGAACCTCTTACAACTACTGTAAAGCTGACTGGGATTCTTTTTGTGATTTTCTACATGATGGCCCTAGGATAGAAATCTTTCGTCTTCCTGTCGACAAATATGCTTCTTACGTAACTTCGTGGATTCAGGCTGGCATGGAATCTTTTATTCCCTCTCGACAACTCCAAGTCAAGCCTCACTCTCCTCCATGGTTTTCCTCACACTGTGCTGCTGCGATTGCCAATCGAAATCGTTACTTCCATATTTATCAGCAAAACAATTCTCCAGAAAACAGACGTCTGTTTATTACTGCTAGAAACAACTGTAAAAAGGTTTTGTCTAACGCCAAAACCCGCTTTTCTCAGGTCATGAAATCTCGTATCTCATCTCAAAAATTAGGCTCTCGTGACTTCTGGAGAATCTTTAATAATATCAATAATAAGAGCAAATCTATAAATCCACCTCTCTTGTATGGTTCAGACTTTGTCACCTCACCTAAAGACAAAGCTGAATTGTTTGCTAAAAACTTTTCATAAATATCATCTCTTGATTCCACTAGTTGCGTTCTACCTAATATTGCCAACAAACAGGTTGATCCATTGCTTGGCATTCATATCACTCCAGCATCTGTATTTAAAGTGATTTCCTGCCTAGACTCTTCTACAGCTTGTGGCCCGGACAACATACCTGTTATTGTCTTGTAGAAGTGTTCTCCGGAGCTGTCGTCTATACTCCCAAAACTATTCAACAAGTGCTTATCAGAGTCTTGTTTTCCAGCCTGCTGGAAAGCGGCATCTGTTATCCTTATCTTCAAAAATTCTGGAGAGCGATCTTATTCGTCTAACTACCGCCCCATAAGTCTTCTTCCTATCATAAGCAAGGTTTTTGAATCTTTAATTAACAAACACTTAATTTCTCATCTTGAATATAATAACTTACTTTCTGACCATCAATATGGATTTCGATCTTCTCGTTCTACAGCTGATTTGCTAACAGTAATAACTGACAGGTTTTATCGTGCATCAGATGAAGGTGGAGAATTTAAGGCCATCACTCTTGACATTTCAAAAGCTTTTGATAAAGTTTGGCATGCTGGTCTTCTCCATAAGCTTTCTTCTTGTGGTGTATCCGGCAACATCTTTAAGATCATTGAATCCTTCCTTTCCAATCGTAGCATAAAAGTTGTCCTCGATGGACAACGCTCTTCTTCTTATTCTGTAAGTTCAGGGGTTCCTCAAGGTTCTATCCTTGGCCCTATACTCTTTTTAATTTACATTAATGATCTTCCAGATATTCTCACATCTAAGTTGGCATTGTTTGCTGATGATACTACCATTTATTCTTGTCGTGATAAGAAACCATCACCCTCTGATTGCTTGGAGGGGGCATTTGAGCTTGAAAAGGATCTCACTTCTGCTACAGCATGGGGCTCACAGTGGCTGGTGAACTTTAATTCAGATAAAACTCAATTATTTTCAGCCAATCGTTATCGCATTAATTTAGATCTTCCTATATTTATGAATGGTGATGTACTCGATGAGTCACCTACTCTTCATCTTCTAGGATTAACTCTTACTTCCAATCATTTTTGGAAACCATATATCAAATCAGTTGCAAAATTAGCATCTGCTAAGGTTGCATCTTTTTATCGAGCTCGTCACTTTCCTACTTCGGATTCTATTCTCTATCTCTATAAATCTCAAATCCGGCCTTGTATGGAATACTGTTGCCATATCTAGGGCGGTTTATCTAATGATGCACTTTCTCTTTTAGACAAGATGCAAAAACACATTGTAAACATAGTTGGACCTGCCCTTGCACCCATCCTCCAACATTATCACATCGTCGTAATGTTGCTTCTCTTTCTCTTTTCTACAAATACTATAATGGGCACTGCTCTAAAGAGCTAGCGTCTCTTGTGCCATCTACTAAAATTCATTATCGTGTTACTCGTCATTCAATTAAGTGTCATCCTTTTTCTGTGACTGTTCCTAAGTGCTCCAAAAACATTTATTCATCTAGTTTTTTTCCTCGAACATCAGTTCTTTGGAATTCGCTTCCTTCATCTTGCTTTCCTGATTCATATAATTTGCAATCTTTTAAATTGCCCGTCAATCGTTATCTTGCTCTACAATCTTCATCTTTTCTCTTTCAGTTACTTCCAACTTTAATTAGTGGCTGCTTGCAGCCTTGTTGGAAGCAAAGATGTTTTTAAAAAAAAAAAAAAGGTAACCCTCTCCCTTTCCATTGGTAACATACCCCCTTTTCCTACCTCCATCATTGTAGCAACCACTGTTATAATGAAAAAAGAATAATTTTTTATTCTATATAAAAAATATATTTCTTAAATATATTTTTTATATAGAATAAAAAATATATTTAAGAAACATTGCAACATATTATTATATATTTTATTTTCAGTTACCAAAAACTTTTTTTTTTAAATTTAATTTGAAACATCAAATAATTCAAATGACACAATTTTCTATTGTTGGATGCAAAACCTCTACTAGCAATTTTTTTGTTTTGTTTTTGCAGGCATTTCTCTAAGTGAGTTGATAACAGGGTCAGATGTTATTAAGGACATATTCAGCAAATCCATATTTGTTGAAATTTGACTTTTTACTAGTATGATGTTCTTGAAATCTCCTGCAATTTTTATTTTGTACTTCTTGAGATTCTTTCAAGAGCTGGCTAATTGGAAAAACACACAACTTTATAACTTCTATACTATGCATTAAAATATTGTGCACTGTAACAGGCATGTATTACCACAAATATAAATCTCAATATAAAGTCCTAGTTTCAGAACAAATTTTTTCAAATTTGATACAATCAATGTCACAATAAAAAATATTAATTATGTGTATAAAAATTCTTAATAAAAAATATTTTAATTTAACATCTAATCCTCTAATCTCTCCTCTCTTTTCTTTAATCTCTCTGCTTTTTTCTTTAATATCTCTGCTCTTTACTTTAATGTCTAAACAGTAGCTAATGTGTAACAAGCATTCAAAAGTACATATCAAGCATGCAAGGTGGACAAGCAAAAATTGTAATTTTCTTTTTTATCAACCATACCTTTTAATTTACCATTCATCATTTTTGGTGTAGCACCACATGTATAACATTTTTTGGTGTAGATCAGGCATGGGTTAAAGCATTGCTTACTTTTCTGTTTGTCAGCGCAAGTAACAGATTGTTTCATAATAAATTTAAATTCACTAACAACACACAGTGTTGGAAGAAGTTTAGATATTTCTTTCAAAAATTTGTAAGTTTCTATTACAGTAAATTCCTGTGTTTTTTTTAAAAACATAAATTTAATTGGTCTGCAATAAAGTGTTGATGATGGCCGAAGATTTTACCAAATAATAGCATTGCAGTCATCACTCAATCTCAATGGGACAAATGCAAACACAAACAGAAGCTCATCATTAGCATCAGAGTTCTAAAATCTTTGCTTTGTTTCAATTAAAGTTTTGTTTAATACGACTTGAGGTTTAATTTCAGCTCGTGCTTCTGAGACAGAAATAAATTATTCTGGAGGGTAACACAACTTTTTAAATTTATATAAATTATAGTAAAAAAAAAATACTTCATATCCTGCATTCAGTGACACTTTCTTGTTTGTTTCAAAGACTGGTACACTTGGAATCTACATAATAAGCTATTGCCTCATTGTTACTCTACTGTCTTCTAGCTCAAATAACATCAGTAGATTCTCTTTGCTCTAGTGTTTCTGTACTATTTCTAATCAAAGTAGCTTTGAACAAACAAACAATGTGTATTGTACCAGCAGCTATAGTTAATTCATTGGCACTCCGCAATTGCAATAAATCTTTAACTCTATGTCTTTTGGTTTTCATAAATGGTTCTTCAAAATTTTTTTGGCTGACCTTGAAGCCGACTTCTTTTAGATGTCATAGAAGCATAGGACCAATGCAAATTTATTTTAAATTTTAAATTATTGCCCTCTAACCAACTTTTATTTTTATTTAAAAAATTATCTATAGTTTTATTGGCTGCATTTCACTTTTCTGCGAATTTAGCAGATATGCTTATAATTTCAATTTTTTTTTCTTCCAATCACTAGTTACAAATCAGTATTATAGTCTTTCAGAATAAAGTCACACAAAAGAGAACTTCATTTTTCCTTTGCATGTTTTCGCTATTCTTTAAATAACTCCAATTTTGTAATTTTTAGTACATTCGGTGTAAAAATCGATTACATTCGATCTAAAAAAAAATTAACAAAAATGAAACAGACAGATGTAGGCAGCCATATTTTTTTATTTAGACACCTTATTGTTTTGGTTATACTATATAAAAAAAATCAGCCTGGATATATTTATTTAATTAAAAAATTTAGCCTGGATATGTTTATATAATTAAAAAAATTAGCCTGGATATGTTTATATAATTAAAAAAATTAGCCTTGATATATTTGGATAAAATTAGTTTTATAATTTAAAAATGAAAAAAAGGAAAAAGAAATTGCATTAAGTACAACTTTTTTACAAAAAATGTTTATCTTCAAGTGGCACTTAAGAGCTAATGATTCAACACTTAAAAATGCTTGCACTAGTTAATACTTAAAAAAAATTTTATAGGAAGTATTCAGATTCCTTGAATTAAATTTTTTCCAGCTAGATTGATTGAGTCATTTCACTGTGCATTGTTTTCATATATAAAATTATATAGAAATCTGGATACCACTTCAGCACTTTCTTATAAATAGGTTTGTTTCAAATCATTTTGAATAATAACCAACAACAACACAAATGGCAACATAACCTTCTGGTTTTAGGAAGAATAGAGATCAACACTAACTTAATGCCATATTTTTTTTGGAACTTGTGACGAAGTGTGAAGTGCATCAGATGAAACTCTGGAGAAATCTCATCTATTTTTAAATCTAATTTTTGACAGGATTCACAAGTGGCTTTAAACTTTTGAACAGCTTTATTCATATTAGGCCATTAATATCCCTGATCAATAAATTTTTATATTTTATTATTTGCCCTAATCCTCCACTTGTAGTATTCAGTTGTTATGCCTAATCTGATATGTGCTGCTTTTTTGTACTGTTCACAAGATAAGTAACCAAAAGTAACTTTCATGACTTTTCGATATTTGTAAATTAGCAATTTAAAATCTGTCACTTTTTTTTAAAGTTTGTTTTAAGACCTTTCAAATGTTTTAGAAAAATTCCTGTCCAGTTTCCGTAAAATGGGTCATGATGAGTCTGAATCACACACCCATTTATTTTTTACTCGTTTTCAATAGGTTACATAAAATGGTAGAAAGTACTGATCTTAGCATCATTAGAGATATAATTTAACATATTCTTTTGTGTTGCTCAAGCATTTTATGCATATAGCATATCAAAGTTGATATATATAAAAGTTGACTTACATCTTTAGGCTCCAACAACATCAGAAGTCTTGGTTTCCATGTGTGTGTGTGTTTTTTTAACTATAAGCTTTAAAACTTTGTTTTGTTCTACTACTTACCTTGATTTTGTTTAATAATGGGGCAGAAAATTAATAACAAAAAAAAGTACAGTTAACAAATATATCAATTTACTTTAGAGCTGTTAATATATGCCAACCATATATTTATTACAGCATTCATCAGAATCATATTTTACCAATGCGGAAAATATTTAGCGAATAGTATTCGGAATATATTTTGCCTTGCCTTCGTCTTAATTTTGCATTAAAATTATTAGTGTTAATCAAAGTTTCCCTTAATTTGCATATAGGTGATTGGCTGAAAAGGTTAAAAAGTAGATATATACCAAAAATATATATTTAAACTTGTGTTTACAAAAAATCTTTTAACAAATATAAAAACAGAATTTCTTAAATTTATATATCTTTAAAACAAATTTGTTTAGAATATATAAGTGATATTAAATCTTGGGCATATGTCATCTTGGGCAGGTGTTAAACACATCCAGCTACTGTCTTGTAGAAGGCCTCCTAGGCAAATACTTAAAGGGGAAACAGATTCTATTTGTTGACCAGCTTTGCACTCCTTCCTCTTCTAATAGGCTAGCGTAGATGTATTTATACTACACTGCTTCAAGTTTAGGATGTTGAATGCTGGATCTTCTTGACTCAATGCATGGGTTTTGCTTGTGTCTCTGTTTTTATGACTAGGCAACTCATTTCTATTATGTCCTAATGAGGGTACAGCTCTAACTCTCAGTTTTATGGTTCTGAGGCCGGCTGGTAGTCATGTTTCCTGAACTCTGAGATTTCAGAGAGGCTGATTCCATCAACAGCTGTAAATTATCAAAGTACTAAAAGTGTGTATGGATGGTGTTCCTATTTGTACTTTTGGTGAAGCCACATTTAGGGTTTATTATTAGTAATGAGGCAATTGCTTGGACTATTAAATAGTTTACTGAGTACTATCTGTGCTTCAAGTCAAGTTCTTTAAGAAATTTAAATTATTGCCTTTATCTTTGTTCTATATCGCTATCCTTCATCTCAAGACTGCACTCTTTTCAATGTTATTTCTGATCGAATTGACCGAGCCCTCTCTATCCATCAGCCAATATCATTGTTGTTGGTAACTTTAATGCTCATCACACTGAATGGCTTGGATCTAGTGTCAGTGACTCTGCAGCCATTAAGGCCCATGACTTTTGCCTTTCTCCATCTTTAACTCAAATAGTCAATTTTCCAACTTGCTTTCCAGACAACCCGAATCATTTACCTTCTTTACTCAATTTATGTCTTGTTTCTTATCCTAGTTAGTGCTCAGTTTCTCCACATTCACCCTTAGGTGCTTCTGATCACAGTTTGATCTCTCTAAAACTATTCTCTCATTCTTCTTCATCAGAATCTTCCTATCATTGTACCTCTTACAACTGCCTTAAAGCTGACTGGGACTCTTTCCATAATATTCTTCGTGATAGCCCTTGGGTAGAAATCTTTCATCATCCTGCTGACGAATGTGTTTCTTACATTTAACTTCTTGTGTTTAGGCTGGCATGAAACCTTTTATTCCCTCTCAATCATTCCAAGTTAAGTCTCAATCTTCTCCATGGTTTTCCTCACATTGTGCTGTTGCAAGGTCCAATCGAAACCATTACTTTCATATCTACCAGCAAAATAATTCTCCAGAAAACAGACATCTGTTTACTATTGCTAGAAACCATTGTAAGAAGGTTTTGTCTAATGCCAAAGCCAGCTATTCTCTTATATATAGATATTGCTAAAGATTCTCTGGAGAATCTTTAGCAATATCTATAATAAGGGCAAACCTGTTATTCCACCTCTCTTGCACGGTTCAGATTTCGCCACCTCACCTCAAGACAAAGCTGAATTGTTTTCTAAGAACTAAGAATTAATATTGTCTCTTGATTCTAAGAATCAATATTGTCTCTTGATTCCCCTAGTTGCATTCTACCTGACATCGCCGGTAAACAGGTTAATCCATTGCTTGACATTACTCCAGCTTCTGTATGTAAAGTGGTTGCCTGCTAGGGGTTGTCCATAAATTTTGTCACGCAACTTTTAGCCATTTTTGACCTCTCCCCCGCCCCTCACCTCTCGTCACAAAATTGTAACTCTTTAGTAGCAAGTTTTGTATGAGTCGTCACAAAACTACTACCAATTCCCCCCCCCCCCCTCTTCCTTCCTTAGAGTGTGATGTAATTTATTGCAGACCCCTTAGACTCTTCTATAGCTTGTGGTCCAGACAATATATCTGTTATAGTCTTACGGAGGTGTTCTCCAGAGCTGTCGTCTATACTTTCAAAACTATTTAACTAGTGCTTATAATAGTCTTGTTTTCCAGCATGCTGGAAAGCAGCATCTGTTATCCCTATTTTCAAAAATTCTGGAGAGCAATCTGATTCATCAACTACCATCCCATTAGTCTTCTTCCTATCATAAGCAAGGTTTTTGAATCTTTAATTAATATACATTTAATCTCTCATTTTGAATCTAATAACTTACTTTCTGATCATTAAAATGGATTTTGATCTTCTCATTCTACAGCCGATTTGTTAACAGTTATAACCGAAGGTTTTATTGTACATTAGATAAAGATGGTGAGGTTAAGGCTATTGCTCTTGACATTTATAAAGCTTTTGATAAAGTTTGGCGCGCTGGTCTTCTCCATAAGCTTTCTTCTTATGGTGTATCAGGTAACATCTTTAAAATTATTGAATCCTTCCATTCCAATCGTAGTATAAAAGTTGTCCTCGATGGACAGCACTCTTCTTCAAATCCTGTAACTTTAGGGGTTCCTTATGGTTCTATCCTTTGCCCTATACACTTTTTAATTTACATTAACCATCTTCCTGATATTCTCACATCAATTCACACAAGGTGGCATTGTTCACTAATGATACTACTATTTATTCTTGTTTTGATAAGAAGCCATCACTCTCTGATTGGTTGAAGGGGGCATTTGAGCTTGAAAAGGATCTCACTTTCTTTCCCGATTCATATAATTTGCAATCCTTTAAGTCATCTGTCAATCGTTATCTTGCTCTACAATCTTCATCTTTTCTCTTCCAGTAACTTCTAACTCTAATAAAGGTTGCTTTTAAAAGTATTTATTACTGATAGGGACGATGATTTAAAAAATTACTTAATATAGTAAGTATTTCCCAGCGGGAAATTGTTAATTAAAAAAGAATGGAAAACATCTTAAATAAAATAGATTTAAAAAACATATTTTATTATAAAAACATTTTGGCAATGGGATCGATTTTGAAATCAGATTCTTTAATAAAAAGCAACTAAAATATTTCATTCAAAAAGCAAAATTATCAATAACACTTTAAAAAAATAATAATAATTTAAAATTTAAGCAATTGAATTATAGTAATATCAAATGTTATCTTGGCTTTTAATATTTAGATTAAAAGCAGTAAGATAGATTAGTGAAACCTATAATCATTTTTAACGATAGACACTAACAGAAAGGTAAGCCAAGCTGTCTATCAATACAAAATATTGCAACAAAGTACATCGCGACAATTACGCAGAGCAATAACAAATAGCTTAACATATTTGTATAATCACATTACATTACACTAAATATTAACGTTTTTCCTATATAATTATGATAAGCTAGACAATAGAATCTACAATAGTAACACCTCTGTAGTGCTATCCACCTGCTGTCACAATGACAGTACATCGCTTGGCTTGCAAGGGTGATAATCTTGCTCTACACCAATTTACTTTTATTTTAAAAAAGAATTTTAGTTATAAAAAATAGCTCTACACGATTGGCTATTGATTATAACACTAATAGCTATTTAAAATCAGTTATAACAGCAAAGTAACAAAAAAAGTTTGTGTTTTTTTTTGTTTTTATTTTTTGAAATTTTTTTTATAAAAATGCATTGTTTAATAGTAAAACATTAATCATTTATAAATTAAGTATATTTGTAAATAAAGCATTTTTGTATAAAACATCCAAATTTTTTTTATAAATAGGTTAGATGCTTTATGCAATTCAGCAAAAAAAAAAAAAAAAAACTTTAAAATAAATGAAAACTACTATCTGAATATTAATTACGTCATTACATACATACAACTTGTGATTGCAAACTATGAATTTTTCGAAATGAAAAATCTAAAGAATATAAATTAAGAACATTAGAAAATAACATTGTTTGTGTAATATCTTTCACCTACCATACCTTAAATGGAATGTTTATCAATATTGAAAAACAAACTGTTAAATGCTCTAGTTCTTGAACATGCAACATATAGATATAACACATGAGAGAAACACAGTTTTTTTAGATACACCAATTTTATCAAATGTTTGACCTTGATTTTTATTAATTGTTTTTGAATAAGCCAATCTGACTGAAAACTGACGACGTCTCAGAACTAAAGGTAAATTAGAATCTGATGGAGCTAACTGAATTCAAAATCAAAGGTTCGTTTACCACCAGAAACACCTGTTAAAACCTCTACATCAATATAATTATTTTGAAGAGAGCAAACTTTCATTCGAGTGCATTGCATAGCCCAGCTTATCATCATTTGCAAAATGAAGTAAAATATGAATGTCTGGCAAACCATGCTTTTGAAATTCAATAACCTGAGCATGAGTTAAAATTTTCTCTAACACACCATGTCTGAAAATTTAGTTTCTAGTTAAATTTGAGTTTAATTACTTGAGTAACTAATTCAGGTCTATCATATGCAATCTGTTCTGGATATAAATTTTCAGTAATCTTGCGCAATTCAGGGTTGCAGATAAAGGTAATAAAAAGATCTGGTTTACCATACTTTTTAATTTTAGCCATAGCATCTTTAAAATTTTCCTTTAAAGCTCTAGAACTTCCTACATAAGTTGATGGCAAAACTACAACACCCCCTGGTCCAACATTATGGTTGTTTCCAAGGTTATTTCTGCTTGTTTCTCAGTTTGTTTTGGTCATTTTTGATGAAAGCAAGACGCTGCCCTTCAATTTTAACACATGCATCAACAGCATATTGCTGAAGTTTTTTGCCATAAAGTATTGAACAGAAGTTTTGTCTTATTGAAAGTCTATAATTGTTAAACTGAGATAATGTTACATAATTTCTAACCAGTGTTGTATGTTCAGGGTAGTGCACCAATTGATTATGCCAACCAGCATCACTTCTATAATAGAAAATGGATAAACCATAGGATCTAAGTTGACTGACTATACTCGATATAATTTTTAGAGGATGTCCTCTTAGGTAAATAACAGCTTCCCTGGAAACACTATCTTCACTAACTAATACAACTGCAACTTCATTATGTGAAGGCAGATTATAACGATGTTTGTTCTGTCCTTCAAGTAAAAACATTTATACAACTGAGACTGAGTGACCTTTTATAGCTGCTTGATGAACTTCTTCATCTTCTACTTTAACCATGTTTTTAAATGCAAGAGCAAATGGATTCACTTAACTTACTATAGTTTGCAAATGAAACATTTGCATATCACGATTATTGTTACATTATTGCATTCTAAAATTTACTGATGCAAGTGGGTCATAGTTATACAGTTGACAATATGTTGGGGGAATATCTTGATTTGGCCTAATATTACCTAAACAATGAAAAACTTGACCACATATTCTAAAACATGGCAGCCCATGATTCCTAGGTTGAACCACATTAGCTGTAAATGAAGCAAAAAAAAGACACGCATTATAATTTCTAATATATTTAAAAAAATTCATATTGGAATTATGTCCTATATAACTCCCTGTATATAGGTCATAATTCCAAGATTTTATATATATATATCTTATACTGCTGATTTAGGTGAGCAGTGTAACGTCATACTGAAATAGTCTGCTGCCGGGGGGGCATATTTTGAAACCCTATACTGACTCAGAACAGGCAGAAATTTGCGCAATCTGATTCGCTGATTTTGAAAGATAACTTAAAAATTACTGTTCTGTAGACAAACATAAATATCACTTCTTTTGTTAAATTTTCAAATATTTTATAACTTAATGCAGCCTGCCAAAATTTTTATAAATTTAAAAAAAGTTTTTAATGGTTTAACACGATGTTTTATTAAAGTTACGTAATAAAAAAATATATCAGCCTCCTCCAAACTATGTTGAAACAAAGCATGAAAATAAAATCTCCTCAGAGCTCATATATTGACATGGAACATGTAAGCTAGTTTTGCAATTAGTACAAATTTTCTTTTTTAAAAAACTCTAATTTTCAACTCTTTATAATAAACATGTAAATCAGTTTATAAATAAAGTTCTTCACCAGTAGTCACGTAAAACTGCATATAAACTTTGTATGCTAAAGTGCTTCACTATTAGTATTGTACAACATACTTATATAAACTATGTATTTGAGAATGCTTTAAGGCCAAGGGCATATTTTAAGAGAAACACATTTGTAGATTTTTTCAAATTTACTTCAACACGTTTTTTTTTTTCGTTTCCTAAAATTAACAATAGATAAAATCTTCATCACCAACATAAACTTTATTGAAATTTTTACAAGTGAAAATTCTCTTGTACAAATAGATTTTGATACATTTTAAATACTCTGAAGAGTACTAAAATAAAATGAATTTCCTGTGTTAATAGTAACACAAGACTTGTATTGATAAACTTAGTATGTCATTACTTTGAAATTTTTTTCAAAAATCTGATTGTTTTGATTTTAATTATAGTTTTCAACAAAATCGCACTTGCCTCTCTTTCAAAATCAGCGAATCAGATTGCTCATTTTTCTGTCTATTCTGAGCCTGTATAGGGTTTCAAAATATGCTGCCGGGGGCTTCAGTACATACATCAACTGACAAATAGCCTGACTCACAGTGGAGTGCTGCTACATCGACTGAGGGTTTGGCATGGGGCAGCAATCTTTTCATTCATTATTCTTTGTTTTCTTCTACTTTTTCTAAAAAAGCTTTTTCTAAATATATATATATATATATATATATATATATATATATATATATATATATATATATATATATATATATATATATATATATATATAAATATATATATATATATATATATATATATATGTATATATATATATGTAATCTTGTAAAGCTTGCGGAAGTGGTGAAAGGGGAGGCAAAACAAACTTTCCATTATGACAACATAGAAAATGTATTTCATCAGGAAAATTTTTAGCACCACAATGCTGACAGATCCGGTTCAATTCTCCTTAAAAATTATAATCTAGAATATTATTACTTCTTGCTAAACAATGCATTCTTCTTTAAATAAATCAATGTTATTTAAAAAAAAATTAAATTAAGTTATGAGAGACTAAATAAAATTAAATATCTACTATTCTCAAGTTAAAAAACAACAACATATTTTTAACATAGGTGCTTAATAAACGGGAGAGGACATTTATTAATTTTGGGATTTTTCTTTTCTTTTTTTTTTACCTACATCTACTATTTAACTTAATTAGTTTAACAATAAATTATTAAATAATAATTAAATCAATTTTATAAAATTTACTAAATTTCAATTTTATAAATTTCCAATTTTATAAATTTCAAGATTATTTTGAAATTATTATATTTTAAATTAAGATTTATTAAAAACCATATGTTTTTATAAGTTTATTTACAAGTTAGAGTGTCAAAAACAAATAAATACAAACTGATTATGAAATGAACTTAGATTTTGATAACAAATATAAAACAATATTTTATAACATTAATTATTTTTAATTTAACAAACAATGCAGACTACAATCCACGATATTGTTAAAAAAAAAATTAATATTCAAAATACCTTTGAAAAGAAGCACTTTAAACACTTTAAACAAAGATGGATAAGAATAGTCTTTTTATTTTTCGACTACTTCTCGCTCAATATTTTTATTTTTCTAATTTCTAATTATTTTGTCTAAGAGAAAATATACATATAAATAATAAATAATTGTAATAAAAATAATAAAAAATTAACAAATAATAATCTTATTTATATTTTCATGCCATTTCCAAAAAAATAATGCAGCAAAAAACTGAAAAATCTATAAACCTGATAAACTAAAAAAATAAATTATATATGTATCAAAACGTATATGTATACAAATATAAACATAGTCAAATATAAAAAAGTATCCTAATATATAAACAAAATGTGTTTAATTTAAAACAGTGTTAAAGAATACGATTTAATTAAAGAAGCAACGCGGGAGAATAATTACAATTGTTACTAAACGCTTTAAACAATTTATTTTTAAAAAATTAGTTGTAAGTTATAATTAAATTTAAAAATAGAATTATTATTTAGATACAAACAATTTAATTAAGATAAAAAATGTATAATAAAGTAAAATATTAATTTTAAGTTATATACCGAGTACCTGATACCTGATTTGTTCACATTTAAGTCGTTAAATTTGATGTCAATAAACGGTTCTAGGAAAAAATCCCCCGCAAAAAATAAAATTTTTAAAAAGTATTGCTTTGAAATTCATAGATTGCCTTCCCAAACCAAAACCCTCAGTCAATGTAGCGGTACTCCTTGCATGTTCTACCTATTTGTCAGTCGATTTATGAAAAATGAAGTATTAAGGTTTTGTTTGTGTTATAATATGTATGTATAAAATATTTATATTATAAACAACTATTATATTGATATATCGTTTATTTTAAGCGCTGTAAAAAAAAATCCAGGGGGATTTTTTCCTTCTTCCCAATAAACTCCCCAAGAGAATAAATCTTAATCGTTATAAGTAGGGGTTAGCAAAGCCGGATATCCGGTCCGGTTTTCTGAAATCGGATTCTGGTTTGCTCACCCCTAGTTAAAACCCCCTAGTTAAAACTCCCTAGAAGTTTAACTGGGATTGACTGATATCAATTAGTCTATTCCTGATATCCGCTTTTACTCACCCATAGTTGGAAGTTCCAAAGACTTTAACAAACCGGATCGGATATCCGATCCGGTTTGTTAAAATCCGATTTTAAAAACCGGACAAAATATCCGGTTTTGCTCACCCCTATTTATAACTAAGCGCATTAAACGTTGAACGTTAACTTGAGTATTAATATTTAGATGATTTGGTTCTTAAATTGTTTTTAAGTTTTTCTTGAACCATGAACCTTTGATGATGTTTTTCCCTCGACTTTATACATACATAATATATAAAAAATATATATAATATAATAAGATACTATAAAAGATGTGTCCTTTTCATTAAAAGATTTGAGTTGAGCACCAATTTCCTTCAAAATTGAAAATATTTTTAAATTCACCAGGCAATAAAATGTGTAAAATGTATTAATATGTATTAATTATATAAACAAGTTAGTTAACTAAAATGTTCATTTATTGAATTATTTTTAAATGCCTATATAGTATAGTATATATTAATATAGTATATAATATTCTTAATTTGAATTAACAAAATTAGTACATTAAACTGATAAATGCTAAATTTTTAATGTTTGATATTAAAATTTTAATGTGGTTAGTAAGCAAAGTGTTATACTTTTCCGCATTTATTACTTCGTTTTATTACATTTGTCACGAAAAAATAATACATGTTCAGTACTCAAGTACAGTCCTCGGCACCTAGTCAGGAATCATTCTTTAAGTGATCTGCATTATCAGGTTATTGTACAGTGATTCGTTCCGGTTAAGTACTTTGTACCTCTTACACCGGTTCAGTTTTTTTTTTAATTTTTAATTTTAGTCTCGTTATTTTAGATCATTGATCTTGTGAAACATCAGCATTATCAAATTGCTTGCGCGAAATATTTTGAAGTCACTCACAAGGTTCAGTTAATTTTTGTATAAATATATATATGTATTTTTATATATTTATTTAAATAAATATATTGTTACATACATACATACATTTACAAATGTGTTCTGAGTGTGTGGTCACTCTCAGAACATTTGAAGCTGGTAATCGTTATTTAAAGTAGGTGATTGCCTTTATTAATGTAACTAAGCATAAATTTATTTATATTTATAAATTTATTTATATTTATTATAAATTATAAATTTATTTATATTTATTATAAATTATATTTTATTATAAATTATTTAAATTATTATAAATTATATTATTATATTATTATAAATTATATTATTATTATTATTATTATTATTATTATTATTATTATTATATAAATTATATTATTATATTATTATAAATTATATTATTATAAATTATTATTTATTATAAATTATAAATTTATTTATATTTATAAAGTAACTAAGCATAATGATGATAATTTTTTATAGTCAGGAGAGGGAACAGCAACCATTAATCACCCAAATCAGTATTTTGTTGAAAGTAAAAGATTTCTTAATGGTGGAATAAAAACAAGGTTTCATTTTGTTGAATTTTTGTTTTTATTTTTATAATTAATAAATTTTTTTGTTTTTATAACTTATTACTATTTCTTTCTTTACATTTATTATTTATTATTATTTCTTTATAGCACACAAGTCAAACCCAAGATAGAATCGAAAGATTCGGTAGTCAATTCTAAATCATTGAATGTTTCAAATCTTGAAAATAAAAGTAAAGATGATGAATATGGTTTAGATGATGATATGGACATACTATAATCATGATTTGAACATAATCATTATGATGACATGTTTTGTAAAATCTGAACTTTCAACGAGAATTTTAGGACTTTAGAATTTATGGACTTCGAACTTTTCGAAACGTTGATGAGAAGACTTCTTTTGAAAAAGTACAAAAATAGAAGAAGTAATTACAAATACCAAATACCAGTTTACTTACTTTATTTAAATTATCTTATTTAAATAAAATAATTCACTTAATTAAATTTTAGCAATATGGCGGATGTCATTTTTTTAAGACGGTGTAAATAGATAAAAAGAAAATAATTACACATTCTGTATTTTATCTAATTTGATATATATATATATATATATATATATATATATATATATATATATATATATATATATATATATATATATATATATATATATATATATATTCAAACAATTCTGCAAGCAACAACTAATTATAGTGGGAGTAAACAAATAACAAATAGTAGTATTATATATCAAGAAAATGGTTGAATGACTTAAAAAACTGTAAACTGTAAATGTTTCAGTAAACCATGAAAACGGGAGATATTTCCAAAGCACCGATGTTCCAGGAAAAAAATTAGATGAAAAAGAATTTTTAGAGCATAAACGAACACTTACATTAAAATGATGCGATTTAGCTGAATGAAGAGTTGCACGAGATTGTGTTTTGATTTATGGAAGTAGTGATGATAGCTTGCTTGAGTAGTCACCGTGATAGTAGAGAGTGATTGTAGAGAAAGAGATGCAACCTTACGAATATGGGAGAGAGGCTCAAGGTTAGCAGTTAAAACAGGTTCAACTATATTTACAATGCGTTTTTACACCTTCCAGAAAAGAGAAGGCAACCAACTTAAATATGTATAAATGCAACAGTATTCCATACAAAGATTTATAAGAGATTTATATAAGTAAATAATGGAATCAAAAGTAATGAAATAGCAAGAAAGGTAACACCTCAGATAAGATGAATGATCTAAAGTAAATGACTCAGTGAGTTTTAGTAGTAGTAGTAGTAGTAGTATATTTGTTACAACAAAAGTAAAAATAATTTACACAATACAAATTGAAGATTTTAGAATTTGTGAAGCTCATAATACATTTTCTACTAAGTATATTTGCAAACTGATATAACTTTTGGAGCCTATTATGGCTTCCTAAAAGCTGATAACAGTTGCAGAGTATACTACAATATCTGGCAAGCTGTTCCATGCGTTGGCAATGTAATTGTTAAAAAAATTAAAACGAGCTAAATTATTGCTGTATTTTTTCTGGTTACAGTTCCTGTTATTCATTTCTATAATTAGGATCATTATCGAGTTAGTTCCTGCTTCTTCCATTAAGTACTCGTAAGAAGTTGAATTTTTTTTAGCTAAAGTGTATGACCTTGCATTTCTTCAACTCCATGAGCCAAGATTTGCTTTCAAGAACAGTTTTAACAATGTCTTATGAGAGATGAAGTTGAGCAGCAAGTGTATTGATGCTGATGATTATAGTGTCATCAGCATAGATACAAATTTTTTGTTTAAGTAATAATAATAGTTGTTCTATTCTTATTACTTGATATAAATGACGAATAATATTGGACTCAAGACTGATCCTTGCAGGACGCCACAGATAACCAATTGGAGTGTGACTAATGTTTAAACTGATCTTGTTTTACTTCCATGATTCTTCCACTTACTCTAATCTTTAAAAATTATTTTTAAATAGATATTAAAATTGTCTAAAGTTTCCTGATAATATTACTAAGAAAAAGCTGAAAATATAAAATATGAGTAAAAAATAAAAAAGATTTTTTGCGACGAAAACAGTAGGTTTGATTTTTAAACTGTATGGAATTATTGAAATATTTAATAATTTTTGTATTTAAAAAAAGGCAAACAAAGACATGAAGCCATACGTAAGATAACATACATATGTAAGAAATGTTTGTAACTTTACCTTTAGTTGTTTTACGATTCAATTTAGTTATACCATGTCAATTGTAAATGGATCGAAAACATGGCAGTATTTTTGTAAAAAAAATCAGGCGAATCTGCAATTTGAAAAAAGTGCAATGTAAAGATAATGTGCAAAGGATTTTCGACAAGTGGGCTCCTTCGTCATTTAAAAAACGCACATAAAGATTTGAATTTAAAAATGAAGTGTCTACATGAAGATACTGAATCGGAAATTAAAATTGTGCAAAAGAAAATCACATTGTTTATTAAACAGCAGACTATCGAGGAAATTGTGTCAAAGCTAGTAACAGTGGATGGCTCCTCAATAAATGCCATAACAAAAAGGGAATTCATTAGAAAATCATTGTCTGAAAAAATCCATCCCATGTTATGAGTATGATAAAAAAAAAAAAAAAAAGCAATATGATTTAGCTAAACAAACTGTGGTTTTAGAGATAACAAAAGAAATATCTAGCGGGTCGCGATTTTCTTTATTGTTAGACGAATATACGTCTTTAAAAAATCGACGTTATTTAAATGTAAATTTACACTTATTAACAAAGTTTTGGAACCTGGGATTGACTCTGATAGCTGGGTCACTTTCTGCAGAAAAAAAATGTTGATCTGGTTGAAAATAAACTGGCAGATTTCAATTTATAAATTAAAAAGCACATCATAGCTAGTGTCACTGACGGAGCATTCGTAATGAGAAAATTTGGACGGCTAAGTGATGTTCTTTACAAAAAGTCAGACTCTTTAGCAAAATATATTGAATTTAAATCGCAGTTGCAAGATTCCGATGAAAGTTTGAGTGATTACGATGAGTTTGATGACGTTTTACAAATCTACGTAAAATCTATGTTTCATAAAGAACTGAAGCTGATATTAGATGTCAAAAAAAGGTGGAATAGTCTTGTTGCAATGCTAGAAAGATTCCTTAAAGTAAAAACATGTATACTAAAAGCAATCGATTTAAAAGAAATTCTCAATATCTCCGAAGATGAATATGCGATTATGAACGCCATAACAATTTCACTGCGACCGATAAAAGTTGGAATAGAAACACTTGGTAGAAGTAATGCTACTCTACTTGACGCAGAAGGTGTAATGATATTCATCCTAAATGATTTGGTGGAGAAAAAAATTTGATAGCTAATAAACTTTTTCAACCTGTTCAACAGAGAATTAAAGAACGCAGAAATGCCTATTTAATTAGACTACTAAAATTTTTAAACAACCCAATTAGTTATAATCAGGAATCAAAAAGAACTCCAAACTACTCTTACCGTCTAAACATGCATTAAAACAACAGCAAAAAAAATTTATACCAGGTTGTACATAGAGGATGCTTTCCAGTTGCCTCAAAAAGTGCTACTTTTTGAGGCAACTGGAAAGCGTAGCGAAAGTCTAAAAAGAATATACTCCGCATTAATGACCATCAAGCTGACATCAATTAGATCAGAAAGAACTTTTCCTGCCGCGGGTCTATTTATAGAAAAAATTCGTTCACGATTAAGTGACAAATCAATTGATTGTTTATGTTTTTTAAAACAATATTTTAAATCTAAATAGTATATAGATTAGTGTGCTAAGATAAATTTGTGTCAGGAACCGTTTGTTATTATATTAAAAAGTATGCCGGGAAATCCCGGGATACATAAGTTACACACTGGGAATCCCGGGATATTAAATTTATGGGAAATGAGAAACCCTAATATATATATATATATATATATATATATATATATATATATATATATATATATATATATATATATATATATATATATATATAATAGTTGAAATAGGTAGTGACTTGTATGTACCTGATGGATTTTAAAAATTTAAATTACTTTTTTTGTGTGCATATTTTATGAATAAATTTTCTCTATAATCCTGTTTTTCTCAGAATAATATTTATGCATGCTGGCCGATATATTAGGACCGTTTAATATTTTTCTGCGAAATTTTCAAGTGTTTATACTTATAAAAGAAGTGTCATGCTCTATGAAATAAATGGATTTTGTTTTCAATAAAAAAGAGAAAAAATTGACCCTGATTTTTGGTCGTGGTCTTTGATTTTTGGCTGTTGTAGTGGTGACAAAAAGTTAAGAAAAATCTGTTCCACTTATATCACAGACTATTATGATAACATACTTTATTATGATAACATACTTTATTATGATAACATACTTTAATTTTTAATTGTAAAAATATGCACATTTTTTTATATTTTGACCGGCATAAAGTTATTTTTTGGTTATTTTAAGGGTATTAAGTGATTACTATGGCAGGATTTTCAAAAAAAAAATTCTGTGCATTATTCTTAATTTACTATAAGTATGTTACCCATAGCCATTTTTTTGTAAAAATCAGAGGGGGGTACCCCTTAAATAAGCTGTGTATATTTAATCAATGCATGCGCAATAATTTAAGGCTATCGCTATGTGTTAGTGGGATGAATGTACATATACTTACGTCAATAAGTGTACATTTACTTCGTCTATCTTTTTCCACCAGTCGATTTATTAATTCATTTAACATGTTTTATATATGGCATTGAAATACACACTCACGGTATATTTATAGAAAACAGATCACAGAAGTATATTTTTGATTTGGAAGGTCTATTAACTATATATTAACTAAATTTAATAAATGCATATAAGCTGTATAATATATAAAATCAAAAAAAAAAAAAAAAAATTATAAGTTTTTATTAATGCCACTAACAATGAGTTGATTAAGGCGAGTTCATTTGATACATTGTCTGCTATCTCACGATGTGATTTTTTTCAAACCGCTTAGCCATGAGTCAAAGAAAAAGTTTTTTTTTTATAAATATTGCTATAATAATACTATAATATAATATTTGTATATAATACTATAAAATTATACATACATAAACATATATGTATAAAATTATAACATACATAATATATGTATGTATAACAAAATACATTTTACAGTTTATATATATACATATACATATATATAAACTGCAGAACGCGAGTTCATTGTACTTTTTTAAATAAGCATTGTTTTAGACAATTCTTTCTTACGTTTCATGTTAACTTTAACAATCACCAAAAACAACCCCTTTCAAGAATCTTCTCTTATACAAGTAGATAAATGTGTTAGAAATACATTATACAACTTGATAACAGTATAAACTTATCGCTAAATACTAAAAAATCCAAAAACATTTGCAGATTCAAGAGAATCTAGAAAGTGAAGGATAAGAATCATGTCTTTCACCATCGATTTTAAATATCGATTTTTAACGTGGTGTATAGGCACGTGTAATTTATGAAAATAAATGCTTAGGAGATTTGCATCTTTTTAAGAAACATTATCTTGTTTGGTTAAGGTATCATTTTTACTTGAGATTTTACAATAGTCTTTTAGCTTACTGATAAAATTTGTTATGTAAGCTGTGTTGCACATAACTATTCCAAAAATTATTTAAATATATTTGTTTTTATGGTACTTGTATATTAATCAGAACATGCTTGCTGAACACCAAAATCCAAGACTCCGCTAACATTCATCTTTCCTCCAAGTAACATTCTATTCAGAATTAATGACTGTGACGCCACTAAATTTGTTAAACTATCAATTTTAGTGTTAAGCAAAGTGACTTCTCTTAAAACTTTTGTGCTAAATTCTTTTATATCAGATCTCATTGAACGCATAAATGTTTGTTTTCGTTCATAGGATGGAATTTTGCTATGTGTTTTAGAAATACCAGTTGGATCTTCAGCAAAATCGATAGCTTCGCTTATAAATGGATCTTGGGTACTATCTGTGTGAATATCAAGATTAGACCATTTTTCTTCAACCACCTGTACAGTTATTGCTTCTTGTTTTAGTTGTTTTTCATCAACTTTATTATGAAGTTTAGAAACAATAGTTGTAAGATTTTTTTTCACTTTTGATTTATCAAAATTCAAGTGCTCGTTTTCATTAATTGTACTTAAATACTGTGCTTGCTTGTTCATATTGTGCTCTAATAAATGACTAATAAGATTTTCAGTCGTTGCGTAAATCGCACCACATTCTTGACAGGTTAAATTGGATGAAGTATCATTATGAAAATCTTCATTACAATCGTTATGCAATCCATTATGAAAATCGCTTGGTAATCCATCACGGTTATGTAACCCATTATGAAACGATGATTTTTCAGAATCATGAACTTCTACAACTACTTTTTTTTCGTGAACTTTCATATGCCTTCTCATCAACCATTTTGTCATAAAAGACTTTGAGCAAACAACACATGTATGCAGACTTTTTCCAGTATGAAGATTTTCATGTCGAGTTAATTGTGTTCTCCAACCAAACTTTCTGCTACAATATTTGCATCTAAAAACATAATTACTTATTAAATTCTCTTAACTGATGTTTCCAACATTTTAATTTATTAATACTTTTTTTCTTATAAACCCTATACTTTTTCAGTCTTTATCTACTGTAAAATATGCTTTCCTAGCCTGAAAACAAGATTCCTATGAAAACTGCTCAAAAATCAAGATAATTTAATTAGTTATAAATAAAATTATAGATAAAATAGATTTTTAGGTCTTAGGTGCTTTTTGGAAATTTTTCCCATCCACCTCAAGCTTATTAAGGTCCCCTCCCCCACCCTATTTATTAATTTTTACTTGGGTATAACAAAAAAACAATATCTAAAAATTAAAAAAAATCAGAAAATATATAAATCAATCACTGATAAGAAAGAAACTTTCAGTGTAATCAGGCTTCAAAAATAAATTTTAAAAAATTGTAAATTTCGATTTGTCAAAAAGGTTTTGTTTATTTCTCATCATAGTATAAAACTTATTTAAGCATTTTAAATCCGAATGAAATTATGATGAAAAAGCTGTTAAATAATGTTTAATTGCATGCCATACTAAACTGTTTTAACTATGTTGAGTAAAAAATTCCCACCCACCCTTCATATTAAGACCTCCACATTAATTAGATTTGGACTAAAATTCCCACCCTCTTGTATTAAGCACGCAAGAGTAATTAATAAAATGTTAATAAAAACAAGATTATATGTTAATATGTGAAAAAAGAAAAATGTTAACAAAATGGCAAATAACACACACACAAAAAATCTTAATGAAAAAACTGACATTCAATAATCTAAACAAATCATACTTCTGTATCTAAACAAACCATATTTCTGCAGGCCTTGGCGGAAGTAAATGAATGAGAAAGTGGAAAAAAGCTCTTCTAAAACGAATGTGGTGAGCCATTCGAGCTCCTCCTCTAACAGCTTTTTATGAGAGCTTTCGGTTAATGCGTGAACTATCTGTTTATTCATTAAATAAACAGATACTTCTATACCTAAACAAATCATACTTCTATATCTAAACAAACCATACTTCTGCAGGCCTTGGAGGGGGAAAATGAGTGCAAGAGCAGAAAAAGCTCTTCCAAAACAAATATGGCAATCCATGCAAGCTGCTCCTTTAAACAGCTTTTTACAAGAGCTTTCGGTTTTTGCATGTGCTACCTGTTTATTCATTAAATAAATTGTTTATTAAATACAAAATTTGATTTTATAATTGTTACAAGAATATTATCAATTTATTTTTCCGCAGTAGGACTTTTAAGTTAAGAAAATTAGTCCAATCTAATTAAAAACATTCAATTAATTTATATATATATATATATATATATATATATATATATATATATATATATATATATATATATATATATATATATATATATATATATATGTATATATATATATATATATATATATAGAACTCTTATATGTTGTCAGAAAGTTTTTTCCATATTTTGTTGACAAAAAGTAAAATGCAAGACCGGAATTTTTTTTTTAATAATTGGTAGGCTGCCTGACCCAACCAAACTCTCAGTCGATGTAGCAGCACTCCCTTGTGGGTCAGGCTAAAAGATAGCAACACTCCACACATGATTTAGAGTAAAAAAAATAAAAATAAAAACATTTTATTAAAAAAATTAAAAATGAAAACATTTTATTAAAAAAAATTAAAATAAAAACATTGTTTATATTGAAAAACATTCTGGTCAATTAAATTTGCGTTTTTGTGGGTTTTTTTAAAAAAATGATTAATTTGTAACTAAATTAATGGTTTTAACTTTCTGACAACACGCAAATGTTGGACGAAAGTCAAAAGTAATTAAAAGTGACGTATGTGTTGGCGTAAGAATCATTTTTTTCCTTCTGTTCTTACCAAATGCAACAAACTATAGAACTATATATATATATATACATATATATATATATATATATATATATATATATATATATATATATATATATATATATATATATATATATATATATATATATATATATATATATATATATATATATATATATATATATATATACAGGGGCTATTATAGACTGTTTTTGATAGCGTCGACCATATTTGAAAAAAACTCAGTTTTTCCGCTAAAGTTTGCCAGAATGAGGGGGTACTGCCGTCCAAATTTTTTTCCTAGAATAGGCCCTGATATATATAAATATATATATATCATATATATATATATATATATATATATATATATATATATATATATATATATATATATATATATATATATATATATATATATATATGTATATATATATATATATATATATATATATATATATATAGATTTATTTATATATATCAGGGCCTATTCTAGGATATATTTGATATATATTATAAATATATATCAAATATATATATTTATAACCATGCCTTTACAAAAGCATTGCAGTTTATTATATAATTATTAGTTTATTTTTAAAATGACATTTTTATATTAGTTACAATGATAATCCTTTTCTTTTATGAACAACTTTGCAAACTTGACCATATTGTCATTAATGTTATAGTGATATTACACAGTATTTTACAACAAAGATTTTAGAAAAACAAATTTCTCTGCACTGCATATCTGTGTTTAAAAAGAAAAATTAATTTTTTTTTTACTAATTCTGCTAGAACTTTATAGTATAATTATGTAATATTTATATTCACATTTATAATATTAAAATTCTTCTTTACCAAAAATAAAATTGTTGTAGTATAAAAAGTCGACAAGTTGTAAGCTATTTGTATGGTTAAAATATAATCTGAAGCATTACAAAAAACTCAGCAATTGTTATGCAAAAAAAATAAACTGTTGTATTTTGCAAGCCAAAAAAGTCAATCTAAAACTCAAACTATGTCTTTTTTATTATGTTGTTTGCACAAGTTTTTTTAATTTTCCTAATCAACATCTAAAAATAGAGAAAATAAGAAAGTGGTTTATAATTATGAAAAATTATACTTTTGCGGGAGCCAAAATTGTGCCCGTAAACCACTTTAGGGGAGTGTGAGTGAGAGTGAGAGCTAAAGAACTCTCGTTTCCTGCCGAGGCCTGCTTCTGTATCCAAACAAATCATACTTCTATATCTAAACAAATCATATAAATTAAGAAAAAACAGTAAGAAGATACCTATATGACAACATCAAGTGGTGATCACAACACAAAGTGGTGATCACAACATCAAGTGATGATCACAACATCAAGTGGTGATCACATCATAAAGTGATGATCACAACATAAAGTGGCGATCACAACATCAAGTGGTGATCACAATATAAAGTGATGATCACAACATAAAGTGGTGATCACAACATCAATTGTTGTGTAAAAAAATATTACAATCAACAACTTTTAAAGCATAAAACAATGGTATTTTGCGAAATAGCTTTTAAATTCTTTACATTGTTTAAATAAAATATTTCTGGTTTTATTTGAGTTTAACAAACTCTTTAACATTTTTTATGGTGTGCTTATTTCAAAGTCAAACACCCATACATTGGTTAATGGAAAAATCAATGCGACTTACCAAGTTTGATTATGTTGTAAAATGTCAATTACCCTTATATTTTATATTGGATTCAAATCTGCTAAATTTCTAGGCCATAAAGAGAATGGAGCTTTTTATATTAAGGTTGTCACCATATGAAAGGAGGCATGTTCTGGCTAAAATATTAAGTTGAATTCCATTTCAATGGAACTTTATTAAACTTAACTTGCTTCAAACAGCAATTAAATGTTGGTGGTCCTTGGCCTACTGGGGTTGCCTAAATTTTGAATATTCATAGCTCAAAAACTTGAATGGTTATAAGTAGTTTCTATGATTAAATTAAAAACAACAACATTCTGATTATAATACAATATTAAAAAAGAGTTGAAGCAACTTTTTACAACCAGATTAAAATGTTAGAAAACTTTAGTCACATGTATTTTAACTAATGTATCATTATTACTGCGTGCTTGCTTGATTCGTTTCCATTGAATAAAGCAAGCTCACATTTCATTGTATATACAATTTACTTTTCCTATATTATCCATTCTAAATCAATTTAAACAAAAACATGTGGAATGGTGTTGACATGTTTGTTTACTTAAAGCATCTTTGTATATCTTCATATACAAAGACGCTTTAAGTAAACAAACTTGTCAACACCATTCCACATGTTTGCAGAGAAATACTAAACATTTTTATTATGATACTACCACTGAAAAAATTCAAAGTTTAGAAACTACACCTAAACTTACCCACAACTAAGTCCTCCTGAATGATTTTATATCAGAGTTTTCTTTTTTCTATGTAAACCGCCTTTATCACAACAAGCCTTAACTGCACTAACATAGAATCAGCCAATCAACAAGCTTTACCTGCACTAATATAAAATTATGACCATATCTACCTTAAAGAAATAATCAGTATAAAATTATGACCATATCTACCCTTAAAGAAAAAATCATAAACTTTGCGGGTTAAAATTCTGTACCTCTTCTTATAAAGAGAATTCTCTATGACTATACCACTATTACATAGTTCAATTCAGTAGTTAAAAAGTTGAGGTTTTTGGAAAAGAAAATTATGGAAAAGCAAAAGCAAGATAAAGTTAAAAAAGACTAACAACTAAACACAAATATGAAATATATATAAATATATATATATATGAATAAAAAAACATATACAATTTAAAAGAAGAACACAAGAAGTTTTTAGCAGGTAAAAACAAACGAAATTGCCTGAACTAAAAGTAGTGTTAGTAGAGAACTATAATTTAGAATAGGAAAACCTTATAAACTTTGAAAAAAAAATAGGCACAAGAAAAACCATCACAACTATATTATTAGTAATAATAAATTACTTTTAGTATTTACTTAACTTAACTCTTATTATTTACTTAACTTAAAAGATAAATGCATTAAATGTTTCAACATATGTTAACTAAATTTAATTAGAAATATTGAAAAATTTAGTTATAAATTACTGTATCTAATCTAAAAACTGAACACTTGAACATCGGACTGAATAAAAAACTAAATAAATAGCATTAAAAAAAGCTAGAGTTTAAGTAACATAGCAACCAGGCCAGGGCAGAAATTGCAATTTTTGGTCTTTGAGACATGGAGACTATTCTTAACTAGATTTATATTCATTGATGAACTTTCATAGTTTTTCAAAAAGTTTCATAGTATAAAATTTTAGTGCTCAAAAATTATGACTATATAAAATTTGACCTCCCTCAATTTGAGGGGTTACAAATTTTATATGGCCATAATTTTTGAATGCTGAGAGATTATACTATGCAACTTAAAATTTATCCATAAATATGAATCTAGTTTAAGAAAAGTATGAAAAAAGTTTTTTATCAACTTGTTGCTCTCACAATTAGGGCAGGGGGAAGGAAAAATTTTGGGGCAAAGACTAAAAACTGCAATTTCAACCTCTGCCTAAAATTTATCATAGCTACTAGTCTCTATATTCCTAATTTAAAACAAAACATAGAATGAGCTTAAATAAAATTTGAACTAGATATGGATAGACTCTAATATAATGATATATATAATTATAATAGATATATAAAATATAAATATAGTAAAACAAATCGAAAGGTTAAAACTTTATTATTAACTCATAAACGTAAATTAATTTTTAATTTAATGATGTAAATAACTAAAGAAAATTAATGTCAAATCATTATACAATAAAGGTGATCAGTATTATTGATACTCATAATTATAATAGAAAAATTCTCAAATAACAAGATGAGTATTCAAGATAAATTAAAAGTTACAGACAGAAACCTACTTTAGTTACTTTATTATGAAATTACGAGTAATTTACTATGTTTACATATTGTTACTATTGTGTTTACATATTGTTACTATTACATACTGTTACTATATAATGTTTACATATAATAACCATCTTGAAAATTATTATAAATATGTCATTAAAGTGATGTGAAATATCATTTATTGATACTAACAAATAGTTTGTGAAAAATTTTAATAGGTTGTGACAAGTAATTTGCATTTAAATTTTAGATTCCATTTTAATATGCATAACAAATAAATAATTAAGATAGTAGATAAAAAAATAAAAAGTAGATCAAACAAGTAAACAAATGAATAAACAAGGCAGCATATAAAAAATCAAAATTAGACAAAATATTAAACTAACAGCACAAATAATTAGTGAAAACAAATAAGCAGTGTGCAAAATGCATAAACATTATGTAATTATATTGTTAACTCAAATTGTATCAAACACTACTTAACTTCGATTTACAAGATTTTTAAACATTGAAAAATACCTGAATTTTTTTATTCCAGTATGTACATTTAAATGACTTTTGAGAGAACTAGATTGTGTGAAAATTTTGTGGCAAATTGGACATTGTTTTGAATTCTCAATAAGATAATGCTGTATGCGATGAGTTATAACTTCTTCTTTTTGGTCTTCCTCATGACCGCATATATCACAACACCAAGACCCATTGGAGTTTTGTAATAACACAGGTTCTCTAATAGTCTTCAATTCTTGATCCTCAAACATACTAATGATAAACAAAATAATTTTTAGATTTTTTGAGTAACTCACAGAAATTTAAAAAGCATGAATATACTAATGAAAAAAAGGTATACTTTTATTATATATAATGAAATTATAAAATGCTCTAAATCATCGCTACTAATTATCTTTTATTTAATTTTATTTATGTGATTTATTGTGACTTATTAGTAAGAATAACTTTTTTTTGTTTAAAACTTGCATGTATATGGGTGATTAAAATAAGGCTCTTTAAAACATTGGCGTAAGCGCCGAAAATTAAGTACTTTCGTTTTAGTAAAATCATTCGAAAAAAGAATTTGCAAAGAGGTCGTCCATAAATTACGTCACGCAGTTTTTGGCATTTTTTAACCACCTCTTTCCTCACCCCCCCCCCCTCCTCATTGCAACGCATCCGTAACACTTTATTGACCCCCCCCCTAATATTACGCAGCAATTTCGTACCCCTCCCCCTTCCCTAAAAGTTTTTTAAATAATTTTTAGGAGGAGGAGTGAGGCGGAGGAAGGGGGAGGGAGGAGGGGGAGGAACAAAATTTTACAAATTACAAAACGATTTTAAATATAATATCTATAATTTTCTGAGCTTCTTTGAGTTAATTAATTAGTACTTTTCAGTCTGTCTAATATATTTTTTGATCTCAAAAGTCCCGTGTAAAGTTGAATAATTTAACATCGCAATCCGAAACATGATACCAATTTTAAAAACCTATTCTTCCGATATATAATACATGCAAAATATTATATATATATATATATATATATATATATATATATATATATATATATATATATATATATATATATATATATAATATATAGTACATAATAATACAATATAATATATTGTAGATGAAAAAATGTTATTTTATAAATATAATTTTCTCATAATTTGTAATGTTAGCGTGGTCTAGTGGATTCTGCCTCGGGCTAGTAAACCGAGGGTTCCAAGGTTCGTCTATTTTTTTTTTTTTTTTTTTTCTAGTTAGTGCACAAAGGTTGTTTTTTCGTTACTGCACACTTTTTTCCACTATCTAAATAAAGTTCTTACCATATAAAGTCAAAGCGCAGAACGTGCACTGCTTATAGGCTGTTGCAGTCATGACAGTCCGTTAACGGAGTGTACACATCGACTAAGTAAGATTTAGGCCTAGTTTTTTTTTTACAATCAACATGTAGATGTCAAATGAGGGTTTTGGCTTGGTCAGATTTTTTTAATTAAAAGAAAGTCTTCTCTAGATTTAAAACTAAAAAAAAAAATATTGCGTCACAAAATCAAGACCCCCTCCCCCTCGTAATAAATCGTCACAAAATTGCCTACACCTCACTCCCCCCCCCCCCTCTCTAAACGTGACGTAATTTATGGACGACGCCTAAAGTTAGTACTTTAATGAGGACGAATAAACAAACAATACTCTATGAAAATTTGTTTTTACGACGGATGCAATTTAAATTGAGTGCGGCCGTGGCGCAGTGGTTAGAGCGCTTGCTTTATAAGCAGGAGATCCAGGTTCGAAACGAGCTCTGGACAAATTTTCGCGTCACGGTAAGGAAGGAGGCGTGAATTTCCTGGTTAAATGCACTTCCGCGGTGCTCTGTGACAAGACCGTTAGGACTTCTTGGGGCACCTAAAATAAAAAAATTTAAAAAAAAAAAAAAATTCCGGCTTTTAAAGTAATATAAACTGATTTCCGCAGATGTTGCAAATCTAATACAATGTAGTAAAATGCTGGTCTAACAATCAAGAAAAGATCTCCTAATGATAGCAATTGTGATACCTCTACCACCAAGTTATGTAAAAGTACTTTTATATGCTTTAATGTCTAAAAACTTCATTACAAAATAAAGTTTGATACCAGTTTTCTTCAAAAGATTACTTATTAGCCCTGGTAACGTGCAATTAATGCCTATTTGCTATTTCGATAGGATAAAAATAAACTCTAATTTTTCAACCAGAGAGCCTATATTAAAATTTCTTATATAGGGAAAAACGAGACAAGATGGCGAATGGGACAAGATGAATTTTCATCTAACAAAAAAACTTTGGTGAAAACGAAACTGTATTAACATATTTTTAAACACCATTGGTTTCAATATTTTTAACGCAATTTTATTATTACGACATAAACATACTGACAAAGTATTGTTGCTTCATGACTGATAGTTTTGCATTAACACAGGGCTTTCAGTACGTTCACCATCTTGACCCATCTTTCCCTAATATCTGTCTAACGTTTCATTATCTTTTAGAACATTTAGCTAGATCTAAAAATAACCAGTGGCAGACACGCCCACCGGACCACCGTCTACCTAGCCGGTGGGCCTTATGAATTAATAAAAATAAAAATATATACCAGGGAAACAAGATAAACATTTAGGCTTCTGACTTTGTTGTTTACATTTTTATTATTTCCAGTTTTGAACCCCGCTAAATTTAAATTGTGATTATCTTGGAAACTAGACCTGATTGTGATTATCTTAGACCTGATTCAGTGGCATAGTTAGGTATTGCGGGACCCTATGAAAAAATCAACCACGGGCTCCTTAATATTTAATCCAAATTCCTAACTGTTAATTTTTTTTCAACTGTAATTTCAGGCTCTGCAAAGCATAACAAACATAGTATGCTATTAAAAGTTTAGTTGAGTTCACTTGACGTTGCACACAATTATAGCGTCATGTCAATCAAAAATTTTGTCATCAGTCCTCAAACACAATCTAAGTGTGTTTTTCGATGCTGCTTGTTTTGTCTTAAACCCGAAGCCCAGAAAATAAGTGAAATTTTTATTTTGTGAACCTATGGTCCATGCCTAATAAATGTACACTCTTATTTAAAGGATTTAAACTACTCTAAATGATTTGATCTCTCCAACAAACTCTTCTTTAAATGAGTTTGAAGCACCTTTCAGCAAATTCGAGACTGTTTACAAAATGAGTAAACCTAATAAAGCAATTGGTCCTGACAATACAAGCGGAAACATTATAACTGGTTCATATGATATAACTAAAAATATTAACTTTATATTTTTTCCGTTTCGATTAAACAATCGATATTTTCTGACCAACCTAAAATAGCTAGAGTTTTTAAGTATACTTAAGGGAGGTGTTTTTAAGTATATTTAAGGGAGGTGTATTAACCAATCTTAATCACTATCGACCAATTTCTATTCTCCCAGTTTTTTCAAAAGTTCTTGAAAAATTTTAATATATAATAGAATATATAATCACCTGTCTATAAATAAAATATTATACCATAATCAATTTGGATTTAAAAGAAATAATTTTGCCACAAGAATCCATACTAGGGCCTTTACTTCTCTTAATATATATCAATGATCTCTACAAAGACTCGAACTTAATGAAAATTATGTTTGCTGATGACACTAATCTTTTTTTAACAAGCAATGGCCTTACAACATTATTTAACAATATTAACGCTGAACTTATTAAAGTTTCTAACTGGTTTAAATCAAACAAACTTTCAATTAATATCGAAAAAACTAAATGGATTCTTATCCACTCAGCTTCGAAAAAAAAATACTTCTAAATATTATGCCTCTTCTCTTTATTGATAATATTAAATAAAGCAAATTAATGTGACAAAATTTTCAGGCACTTATATTGACGAATCACGCATGCAAAAAACATGTTAACAATCTAAAGAAAAAAATTGCTAGAAGTATAGGAGTACTATACAAATCAAGAAGTTTCCTAAATAAACATACTTTGATTCAATTATATTATTCATTTATTCATTGCCATATTAACTACGCTAGTATTTCTTGGGGTAGTTTTAATTAGGGTTTCCAATCAGTTATATCGAAAACTGTGGTTTCTGGTCAAAATTCATATAAATGAAAACCGTCGGTTTTAAAAACGGTTTTTGCGGTTTTTTTGTGTAATGTCTTTTGAATGTTTATTTATTATAGATAGGTATAAAAAAATCAAAATTGTACGTACAGTAAACTCCCTGTTGTTCGAACTGGCACTTATTTGAATTTCCCGTTTATTCGAAGCAATTTTCATTCCCCGTGAATTTTCCTTAACAAGCTCATGCAAATATCCATCAGTTATTCGAACCAGCAGTTATTCGAAATTTCGTTTATTTGAAGTAATTTTTTGCTCCCCTTGTCAAACACCCCGTCAGTTATTAGAAGTTTTCTTTCGGCTCAAGATACCATTGCATTGCATTTCAAAATATAACTATATCAAATTTAATCAAAATTTATGTATGTATGTAAAAAAAAAACGTTATCAAAATATGAAAAAATTAAACACAATAAACGTAGTGCAGTGAAAATTTTAACATGGCGTTTATGCGAAAGAACGCAGTACCATCCTCGTACCGTGGGGGTTGTCAGGTGCGATCGACAGCCCTTTTTTAATAAACTCTCTTTGTTTCACGCAAATTTTAAAGCAAAAATTAAACAAAAATACATTTCTTGCTTTTAAAAATTGGAAAAAGGTCAAACTAAAAAAATGTAGCCGAAAAGTTTAGCATTCCTTAAACTTTAACTTTAACTTACTGGATTAAGCATTGAGAAGACATAATCATAAAGATTGAGTCAATTTAGAGCTAAGAGACGAAAGTTAAGTTTTGGAAAGCATGATTCCGTTGATAAATTTTTTTGATAAATTGAAAAGATTTTAAATTTTTATTTTAAATTTATTTTTTAGAAGGTAAAGACTTAAACAGCTTATTTCAAAGTTTTTCTTCATTTTTACTCTCTTCTTCTTTTAAAATTTGATTGTAACTTGAAATAGGTACTTTAAAAAAGAGTTATTCGAACTTTCGGTCATTCGAAGTAAATTCTAATTCCTCTAGAAGGTTCGAATAACCGGGAGTTTACTGTAATTAAATTTTTATTTTATTGTTTAGATTGTATTTTGCTGGAAAACTTAACGTGTCTTTTCATTTTCAAAATTATTCAAGTATTCCACACAAAAAAATTTAAATATAAAGTATTCGAACACTCAAATAAAATGGTCTATTCTTTATATTAAAGATTTTTATTCCTTAAAAAAACATACGGATATTTTTAGTGTTTATTTTGGTTCAACAAAGTATTAAAGTATCGATATGTAATAAAAATAATTCACAATAATGTTTCTATCAATTATTTAGTTTTTTGAAAATATATTTGGTAGAAATTTATTTTCCGGAAAAATCATGTCATCAGTTCGGAAATTTGCTTCCCGACGTAAAACTACAAATTCAAGAGATGTTGAAGGCATCTGTAATAGATACAGTTCTGTTGTGACATGCTCCGGTGGATCCACAATTACTTTGGAGAATCATATTTTACTATCAATAGCCCTTCGACTGGAGAATTAAGCAGCAGCTCAAATCCACTACCGAAAAAAATTTAAAACCGTGGATAACTTCCCGCGGTTTATTCACAAAAAACGAGCCTTAAAGAAATTATATCTCATCTAGCTTCAGACGGGGTTTCGATTAATACTATAACTAACATCAAATTTATTCGCTCATCAATTCAATAAAGAGGAAATCATCTTCCTAAAAGTCCAACAACTGTGATGAATTTAATCGATCGAGATTTTTCTTATAAAAAGGTAGTGATGAAACAAGAAATTATCGAAAAAATTCAAATGATACATAAATTCAGCTTAACGCGCAATGAATACACATCTTTGAGGCAGAGAAGGTACATTGGTGCCAACATGCATGAAAACGAATGTAAGAAAACCTATAAAACTGGCCAAATAAGGATTTACGGTTTCTGTCCAATTGAAAATTTAATGCAAAATATTAAGGATCATTTGAATACATTTGGTGTTTGTATGGAAAGAGATGTTGTAGGTTCTACTTAAGATGGTGCAGCTATCAACAAGAAGCTAATTCATTTAATGGACATTGTTGATCAGTTTTGTTTTAATCATGCAATTCATCTCGGTGTATGCGACATGTTATACAAGAAAAATAAATACACACATGTACCAGTTCTCAAGGAAATGGACAGTGATTCAGAAGAAGATGAACATAGAATTTATGATGATAGCTTTAGTTTTGAATCAGTAAACAATGATATCAGTGGCGGATCCAGGTCATTGTCCTAGGGAGGGGGGAGGGTGATTTGACCAACAACAACAACAGCAACAAAATTAGCTTTTTTTTCTTCAGATAAAGCACTGTTTTATTTGGTCATTTAGAATGTCTTTAGAAAAGTTTGCTAATATATTGAATTGTATCTGTATATAAATATCTTGAAAAAATGAAATGTTGAAAGTAAATACTTCATCTGTAATAAGGGACGGATTTATATAATCGAGGGCCCTAGGCAGATAAAAATTTTGGGAACTTAAATACTCCTAAATACCACAATTTTTTTTTACCATACCCCATTTAAAAATCGACCCCGCTAAAATCATGGTGCACTGGCTGCAGTCTTGTCTACCTGTAGGTAAATCTGGCCCTATCTGTAATGTGCAACAAAAGACAAAATAGTATATTTAGTATATTCTTTTTTTTTAATAAAGACTTTTATAAATTTAACAAACTACAATATCAAATTGAGCTTTAATAATCTTTTTGACATTTATGATGCAATCTCAATGGATATGCATCATAGTTAAGCCATTTAATAGTTCTTGTTTTATATTGGATCTTAACCAAGTTTTAAGTCTTTTTAAAACCGAGAAACTCCGTTCTCAACGTTAACAGGAAGAGTGCAAAGCAATTGCCAAACACATTTAATTAAAGGGAAGGTATTATCATGACATTGCTTGTATGCTTCCAGCGCACATTCAGGTAGGTCTTGTTGCTTTTTGATTACGTCTTTCCATTTTAGCTCCCAAAATTAAAATTCTGAAAAAACTTCCATAAATTGGACATTCTCATCAGCAGCATGTTGAGCAGCCCTTTCATAAAACTCAGTATATTATATATGGATGCTTTTAACTCTATCTTTGTTTTATTTAATAACTTTCTAGGTATTGCTACATTTAATTCAAAAGAGTTCAAGGTTTCATCAGAAAATCTGAACTGTAAATCTAGAAGTATGCTATTATGTAACGGTAAATAAACATTGACTCTATAGTATGTTTATTGGCATTGAGATTTACGAAATTAGTTTGTTTTCCTGTAATTCGTGGAACCTTGATTTTTGAACCTAAGTCTTCTAGTAACTTTGATGCAGCCATAAATATAGCAAGTTTTTCTTCATTCTGTCGTTTTATTTAATATCTTTATGGTATGTTTAAGAATAGTTTTGGCATATTTCTTATCCAATAATTTTTTTGAAGAGCCTCACTTAAAGAGACTGTATTTAACACATTGGCCAATGAACAAAGTGTTATCACAAATAAGGGCTCAGATATTGCATTTTTTAGTAATGCGACCTTTATTGAAAAATTCCGTTCATTCCACTGAGATATCAAATCAAGCGTTTCTACTATATTTTATTAAACAAGATCTAAAACTTGACACATAATCATGCCGTTCAATTTATCTCGTTTTGCATAAGCTTGTAAGCATTCCTTATTTATATATTTAAGAACGTTTCTTTGCTTCGGTGAAGCTTTAAAAAATAATATTACTGCTTTCATTGTGCCAATTGTATTTCTTATAGCTCGCACAGACGACCATTTGGAAATTGATACGTTTAAAGAAAGGTTGTAACATGGACTTTTTATTGCGTTTGGTAAGATCTTCTATAATTTCTTGACTGCTCCGTTGTTTTCACCTAACATATGGCTGCATCCATCAGTACCTATACCAACATAATCCTTGAAATTGAAGCCAAGTTTTGTCAATGTGTTTGCAACTGTGTTCGTTAGCAATTCTCCAGTTAATACACGCTCATAAGTAAAATCAGAATAATTTTCAGTGCGGCAGTTTCAAACCAATAAAATCTTCATTATCTGATTTCACAGGTATTAACATCAATATATCTTAGTACGACTGTCATTCGAGAACTATGACTGGTATCCGTTGTTTCACCAATTATAACGCAATAAAATTCTTGTTTTAATTAAGTCCTGAATTTGTTGAGCGCATAGTTCAATTATTTCATTTTGAATAAGACTTTTACTTACATATTTTGCTTTAGAATTACAGTTATTTAAATGGGTTTTTAAAATATTGTCCTCAGCGCTCACTCGAATGCGAAGCTATTCCCGAACATTGCCATCATTAATTACTCAAAAGTTTTGATTTATTTCAAAGATCTGCCCATCATCGCAATGACCTCGCAGAGCAATATTCTGTTGACCAAGAAACATTATAGATTTAATTATAGGCTTTAATCGTTCTCGATTTTCTTTAGCTTGTTTAAGGCTTCCTTTGTTCACTAAATTGCGTACATATGTAGAAGGACATTCATCTGATGAAATCTGATGCTGTCAATATAGCAACTTTGTGATACGCATTGCAATCATATAATTGTAAGTCTCCATCCTTACCCAAAAGTTTTGAATAACTTTTAAGAGTTAAAGTAACTAGCATGAGCAATTGCACTTGTCTGTGCCCCCCCATTGTCTTGTCTGTGTATGTCTTGTGTGTATTCCCCCATCTTTTACAAAAAGAAAGCAATACTTACAAAAAATTTCATAAAGGCATTCTGCAATCATTATCCACGGAAATTTATGTATATGTTTCTCGGACAAAAAGCAATTAACATTCTTACCCTTCTTTAAATGCACAGAATATGGATATTTGTAATTTGGACCAGGAAACCAATTGCATTTTAATAATCGGTATTTATCTTGTTCAGTTACCTGACGTGTTAAAAATGCCCGAATGTCTATAGGCAAACAACAATCATCTTTTGTCGCAGGTATTTAATCTTCTTTATTAATTTCTGCGTTAGTTTTACTTGTAAAATTAGCAGTTTCCATACTAAGTTCAGGTTCTGGAGAAAAAGGACTAAGTTTCATTGTAATTTGATTATTTTCAGCCCCGCCAGTAAATGCATTTTTAAATCGTTCGGATGATGACATCGAAGATAAAGGCACAACGATAAGGCCAGCATGGTCTTATAATGGTAGAATTTTAATTCTTTTGACAAAATAGTCATCTAAAGGGCTTGACCTTTTTACCCTGTTGGTCATTGCAGCTAATAAAAATAATTTCATTTAAAATAATAAAAATCATTTGTCATTTATTTTTTTTCAAATAGTAATAAACACACTCTTATTTTGTAAATAAGAAACTAATTGATAAGGAATTCATCCAGTTGCTATTTAAAAAAAAAATTCTTTGTATCTTATTTAAATGCAACTTGAAGTGTATAAAAGCGTAATATAAATTGAAGTGTTACAACGTCAATTGTTGAAAAATAAATACTTTTTAATGGAATTTTAACTACCAAAAACGGTATCGCGTATATAATTTATACTACAAATTAAAATTAAATTGAAAAAAAAAATTTACCATTAAAACCAAATCTGTATACTTTTTTTCGAAAGTTTTTAAAAACAGTTTTAAAAAATTTTAAAATAGAACGATAGTTGGGAGAGTGGGGTGAAATGGGACACGTAAATTTTTTTTAGGGTAAATGCAATAACTTTTTTATTTGATGTATAAACTGAACCAAACAAGTTTTTATGAATATATCTTCTTTTTAGGCACCGATTCAATCCCCTTAGGTTTCCAGCCAATTATAACTAAGTATATAAATTTTTGCTTTTAGAGAAACCATGACATTGGGATAAAGTATGACAATTATAGTCTAAGTAGAAGTGGGACAAATAAATTTAAAACAGCATTTTAACACAAATTATTAAAAAAAAACCAGCTAAAATCATAAAATCACCTAATCGACATAAAAACGTTCAAGAGCTTTCACCAATCGAAATAATCAAATTGCGACGGAAAGAAGCGGGACATAAATATTTCTTTTTTCTGTCCCACTTCACCCCAATGTAAACATTTCTTAAAGGTATATTTCAAAATTGGGGCTTCTAGCGCACGCAGGGAAGCAAAGCAGTTTCTGCTAAATAGAGACCAAGAAATTTAATTGCTTACATTAATACACTGTATATAGGGACCACTCCTAATTAGAAATTTCAGGCTGTCCCACTTCTCCCGCGTCCCACTGCTCTCCACTCTCCCCTAACTTTTTTGTTTTTTATTTTTATTTAATTATATAATAGAATGAATTAATGATGATAACATTAAAATGCTTAGAAACTTTCATCGTTTTTCTTCGATATCGTAAAAATGTTAAAAATCCAACAATAGATTTTTTTTGTAATGCTATGAATAGTTTTAGTTTTGCAAAAAAAAAAAAATGTAAATAGTTAGCTGTAGAATAATTTTTTGTATTTTTTTTTAGAAATTTTATAATAATATTTTGAAGTTTGACATTTCTTTGAGGGTAGTTACACCCTTTACCCCTCCTTTGTATCGACCACTGAATGAGATTAATGTTAACTACCCTGAAATTTTGATGAATGCCCGAAAAGTAGTGAAATTCATTATAATTTTTGGTAAAGAAATCAAACTGCATCTCGATGTTCGTCATCGTTGGAGTTCACTTTTTTTAATGACTGTGCCTTTGTTAAAAAAAATGTCTATTTCAGACATTCACTGAATTAAATGCTCTTTATGCAATCAACAAGCTAGATTTTGAGTCATTAGCTTTATTATATGCCGCTTTAGAGCCAGCAAAACTAGCAGTAGATTTCCTTAGCAGAGAAGATGAAGCGTTATTGACAGCAGATACTCTTCTTGAATTCATGCTTGCAAAACTATTTGCTATGAATTCAGAAATCGCATCTTTATTGCATTCAAGTTTAAAAAAGCGCGCCGATTAAAAAATTAACGAAAATATTATGCAGTTGTTAGGGTGCCTAAAAGATCCTTCAGTAAAACTTGCGTTTAGACTTTTTGGATTTACTTCTAATAATGAGGAACCACTACTAGTTGAAGCGCCAAAAAATTTTCACGGCTATTTACTAATAATATTGAAATACTAATCTCAAGTAAATACCTTAAAAAAATAGTTTATTTATATACAATTAATCTTAGTAATAATAATAATAATAACAACAATAACAATAACAACAATAATAATAATAACAATAATAAAGTAGTTATAATAACTTAAATAAATCGGTATTACTTTTCATACATCAATCGTTTTTACTTACAAAGTTACAGTTACAAACAGTAATAAACTGACAAAACGTAACAACTAACGATGACATAAAAACGACTATTGCTAAAAAAATTATAAAGATTTAGTAATAATCAAAATATATTGCAAATATTATGACCAAATAAATAAATACAATATAAACAGTAAAACACTGAGAAAATCAAAGCAAAACAAAAGTTACAACAAACATTACAAACAAAACAAAAAATTACCTTTGGCAAAAAAACAAAACAAAAAAACAAACAAATTTAAGATTAAAAAAAATAATAAATAATACACGATAGAATAAAACATGTGTAATAAATGGCTAAAATGAAAATAAAAACAAATAATATAGAACTGTATAAAAAAAAATTATATATCATTAAAAATAAATAATAACTGAAAAAAATAAAATAAATGACTAACAAAAAATAATAAGTAAAACTATATACGCTAAAAAACTGAAGAAAAGTAAATAAATAATAAAATAAATAATCCAAAGAAATATATGAATGAAAACTAAAGAAATATATGAAAAAATAATAAAAATCTTGATTTGCCGATCGTAGTTCCGACGTTTAAATAGTTTTTTTTCTTTCTTTGCCATTCTTTTTATATATTTCATTCATTACCGTTTTTTTAAAAAAAAAATTTTATTGGCTTTAGTCGGCAAAAAACAAATACGACACTCCCCATTATAATCTTTTGGGACGGCCCTGAAATCATTGTAAGTTTTATTTCGAAATATAAATATAATGCTAAAGCACTTTGTTTAAACGAAAACGACGGTTAACCGCAATTTTTTTTAAAATTAAAACTGAAACCGCGGATTTTTATAAATGCAGTTTTTTGGAAACCCTAATGTTAATAAAAGTATATTAAAACTTCTTCACCGTCAACAGAAGCATATTACAAGTCTTATAAATTTTAAAAACTGTTTTGCTCATGCCAGGCCTCTTTTATTCGAAATGAATATTTTAAATAAATATCAACTTAATGTTTTTAATGTTCTTTTTTGTTATGTAAAACCAACTCCCCTACTTTTTTTTATAATTTATACTAAAAGAAAAAAGCAAATACGAACTACGAAATAAAAATCTTATTCAACAACCATTATCGCATACTAATTTTGGTAAATCTTGTATTTTTTTTCGAGGAGCTTTTCTATGGAATAATCCTTTCAGAAAAATAGAATTACAACTCATTTAAGAAAAAACTCAAAAAAATCATTTTATCTATCGAAAATATACTTTCGTATTTCTAGTTTTTTAAAAATATAAACCCCTCTTACCCACGCCGCAATTATTTATATATTTAAATACTATACCGTAAAATCACTTAAGTTCGGTCACTTAGGGCGGAAGAAGCGAACTTGAGTCAAGTTCGACTTGAACTTTACATTGTAACCAATAGCGGCAGAGTATTTTTTAAGGAAAACACCCATACTCTGCCGCTATTGGTTAAAATGTAAAGTTCAACTCGAACTTGACTCAAGTTCGCTTCTTGCATTCCACCCTTAAGCTTTGAACATTTATTTATCACACATACATAAAAAATTCTCAATTTTTTTTCTCTGAAACATAGAGAAGTTATATTGATAATTGATAGTGTAAAAACAAAAAAAGTGAAAAATAAAAACTTAGCGTATAAACTTTTTGTTTTAAATATATTTTGATGTTAATATATATTTACAATATTTCGCTGACCTATGGCGGTCAGCATCATCAGGTGTAATATAGGTATTTGGCAAACTGCTCTAAATAGAGATGACGGGGATAATGTGAAAACAAAAACTTGGGGACCAATTTTGACAAAAATTTAACTGACGTCACTATTACATTATTTGATTTGTTTTTATATTTTACGCTTTTTAATATCTTCTCTTTTAAACGGTTAGTTTTATGTTGTTTTGTTACGTTTTTTCATTACCTGATGACGCTGACCACAATAGGTCAACGAAATATCGTTAGTATATTATTATATCTAAAATATATTTATTAAAATCAATTTATATATTTATAAACATATCGTATAACAAGAAATGACTTTTAAAGATATAATATATATATATACTTTTAAAGATTTAATATATATATATATATATATATATATATATATATATATATATATATTATATATATATATATATATATATATATATATATATATATATATATATATATATATATATATAAATATATCAAATTTTTTTTATTTTGAAAAATTTTAAAAAGTGATAAGTGTTTACTTATAACTATAATGACAAAGCATCATTAAGTCATCAATTTATTGTTGTAATAACTAATAAATATTAATAATTTTTAAACTTTTTTGTTCGTTTTTTATCAAGTAATACTTTGCTAATGAAAGTACAACATTTAGAAGACACCATTTTTTTTCTTTTTAAATTGATCTTTACAAAATATTTACAAAAAACTATTACTAGCCCTTTTTTTCCTAAATACCAGTTGTTCATAAATACTAGTTGTTCATAAATACCAGTTGTTCATAAATATTAGTTGACAACAAGTTTATAAATATCAGATGACTATGAGTTCGCAAACATCAGTTAATAGTTACTACTAATTTATAAAGAAGATAAACGCTATTTCTGGGTGAATGTACATAATGGCAATACTGTTCAAGTCATCAACCAGTCAAATGCTTTTGATAATTTAAAATAATTTTATAACTAATATCAAGCAACCTTTGAAAGTCCAGAAAATTCAGCCTTTGATTCAAATCATAAACTTAATAGGTTTAATTACTAATACAGTTACTCTTGAGTCCCTAATAAAAGGACGGGGGAGATGTTTATTAAATTTTAGAAAATTTTCCTACCCTTAACTTATAAAGACCCCCCCCCCCCCGTTTATTCAATTTTACTTGTTATCAAAAAAAAAAAAAAAAAAGTGAAAGCTGGCCTTAAAAAATTAGAAAATAATTATTTCAGTCACTGATAAAACCAAAATTTTTCAGTGTAAATAGGTTTTAAAAATCACCAACCAAGTAAACCTAGATTTATCGAAAATGAGCTTTTAATTTATTTCTCACCAAAGTATAAGGGAGTAGGTACAATCGGCGGGGCGGGGCGGATCAGCGGGGCGGATCATTCAAGTAACACGGCACTTTTAATAGTTAGATTTCTGCAATCGAATTCAACCTTAGCAAACATATTGCTAAATTTTTTTTTAAAGAAATGACTACTCCAGTTTTGACAGGTTGCTTAAATCATCTTAAGATAGATTTTATTGCAAATCTTATTGCCAAGAGCAATAGTGAAGATAGACCAACTACTCTCAATAATCCTAAGGCAGGCGAAGTTTATGTCATACAAGTGAATCATGGTAAAGGTTAGGCAGCAGTATTTTAGTATACTTTTATAGTATTTGTATTTTGTAAATATATTTGTATACTAAAATAGCATAATGTAGTATATAGCATAGCTATTGGGTTATACTAGTGAAAATCAATTACTATGCCTTAAGTAAAGTTAGATTTTACTTTAAACACATTTAAAGTAATTATACTTGTAATCTACAATGTAGACCTACATGTAGCCTACAAGACTGTATATATTTTTATTTTTTAAATATTTTTAAAGTAATATCCAACTTTACTTAGGCATTGTTTATCCTTTACTTAAGGCTATGCTACAGTATAGCAAGATATCTTATTGATAAATTTGAATGGACATCTAAATGTCATTTAATATTATGTTGAATATTTTCAAGATATCATTTAATATGCAATATATTTTTGAAGGTAAAAATTGTCTTTCCTATTATAATTTATTTGAAGATTTATTTATTATTGTGAAATAGCAAACTTACATGCTTATGTCTTTTTTATATTATGCTATGTATAACATAATATTAAAAAAGTCTGCAGATTTTTAAATGACCTTTATACATGCTATTTAAAAGTGTCTTTGTTATGATTTTTAAATGTGAGCACCAATGTACTTTCATTGTACCTGCTTAAAAACAATTATTATTAGTAGTATATAAAATTTAGTTATGTGTTAACAGCGAATGAATTAAAAACTCACTTTGACAACTCACTTTTGATAATGTAGGTATATACTAATAAAAATAATAAAAATTTAAACAAAAACTACTTAGAAGACTTAAGACTTAGAAGGGTTAAAAGTCCAAAAGTAATTTTTGTTTAAATTTTTTATACTTTTTGTATTAAAAAATTTTATTACTATTAAAACTTATTAAGTTAATTTTTTTAATACTAATTATTTGTCTAATTTGTTCTTGAAACTGTTTACATTTGCTGACTTGTGGCAATGTTGGGGTGTTAGCCAGGAATATATTTTATAATAAACAAGAATATATCTATAGTCCCGGTTCGGAGCCCTCATGTAACCCAAACATCAAGGGCTAAAATGGGTGAGACATATTTTCAAAGTTATAATTTTTTAAAACTTTTTTATAAAATTAAACTTATGGTTTTTCAATTAAAATAAAATAATAATATTTTTTTCTTATTTTTGAGAAAGAATCATCTCTAATTCAGATAAGACTAAATTTTTTCAGCAAATCCTTATCACAAAAATCTAGATCTTCCTACATTTATGAACAGTAATGTACGTAATGAGTCATCTACCCTTTATCTTCTAGGATCAGATCTTACTTTTGATCTTTGTATCTCTTTATCATGCTTGCCACTTTATTACTCCTGATTCTATTCTTTATCTCTATAAATCTCTTTTAATTAGAGTACCAAAAAAAGCATAGATCTTACATCATTGAGGAACTCAAATGTATTATTAATTAGTATAATTACCCGACAAAAAGTTTATAACATTATAACAATAACATTGTTGATTTAACAATAAACACAGAGTAATTGCTACCTAGGTAGCAATAAATTGTGTGTTTATTGTTGATAACAAAGTTAGATTAAGGTATTAGTTAACTTTATTATTAATCTTAATTAATTAATATATTGTCAATATCATTATTCAATTTATTTTAAATATTATTGCATGTATGTTCAACATAAATATATTTTTGTTAGTATTTTATCGTTTTAACTTTATTATCAATCTAAATTTATTACTATATCAATCTTAATCGTTCTACTAATACATCAAACTTTGCCATTTTTAAATTGACCAATTTGCTCGCTTAATCGTTTATTTTAAAATAAATATGTTTTATGACAAATGCCCTCATGTTACTATGTAACTTAACATGAGTAAGATGAGAGCATTCCGTGCAACATAATATTGTTACGCGGGCAATATTGTAACATGAAGGCAAAGTTTGTAGCACCAGAGCTTGGCAATTTCTTAAAAAGAGGGCACCCAGGATTACTACTACTACTACTGCTACTACTACTGCTACTACTACTACTACTACTACTACTACTACTACTACTACTACTACTACTACTACTACTACTACAACTACTAAAAAAAAAAGATATTAAATTTTGGGACCATTAATATTTCTACAGTATACTCATTGTCATTTGGCTAATGATTAGGCTAGCTAACACCCTGAATATGTTCCATAAATTTTCTATTCTGTTTATAATGAATTATTATCTCAGTATAAACTTGGTTTGTTCTCAGCTGTATTTTTTATTGTTACCTCTGCATGTTTTAAACTTTGTTTGTTTGCGCATATTTTTGTTCTTTTAACTCAACAATTTTGGTTGTCCTGATTACTGTCACTTAATTGAAATGATGAATTCCAATAATTCCAGCAATTTCAACCCTTTTGCCTGCCAAATCTATTTTTATTTTATACTGTGGAACCTTCTAACTGTACAATTAATGAGTTGTTAAACTATGTTTTGGTGATTCTCGCTACACTTGCTCTTTTTAATTCACACAAAAGTTTAAATTCTCCTTATTTGTTGCCAAGTAATATTGCATGTAAATATTGTGGTTGTTTATTGTATATGCAAATATATTATATATATATTTATATTATTTTTTAGATGATTGGCGAGCAGATGGGTATAGGTGGAAGCAAAATGGGTCCAGTAAAATTCCTCGGGGTTTACCACTTTACACAAAGATCCATTTTGCCACAGTTACACCAACAGGAATTTCAAATGATTTCCAGAAGTTTGTGTACTGTGATCTGAGTCGGACAGATCTTGTTGTTATCCATTACATCGGTAACCATGACCTTGCAATTTTAGTTCCTCATGGTAAATATATATCTTGCATTTTGATAATGGTTTTTGTTTTTATTTTAAAAGGTTTAGGTAAGTTTACTACTAAATAAAACCTACTTTAATAATATTTTTAATTAAAATTCATGTTGTGTAGCCCCTTCTCTTTTTCATTCTAAACTTTGTCTGGTTCAGTCTCCCCCCCCCCCTTCCCCTGTTTTATGCTTCATACGCCAGTGTATACACACACATACAAATATATATATATATATATATATATATATATATATATATATATATATATATATATATATATATATATATATATATATACATATATATTTATATATGTGTGTGTGTACATGTATATATATTTCAGGTAATTCCAGAAAACCAATCAAGTTCTTACCAACAGCTTCTTCTGTGCGAGATGCTATTGCTGATTCCCACAGTTACAAGGACCTTCTTCTCGATTGCAAGGATAGCCAGGTCCAATTTCAACCAAGAAATTCAAGACAGTTTAAATACATGCGTAGTGTAAAAGCCGCTAGTATGAAACTAGGCACTGAATCTTTTTTAACTTTACATGAACTGGCATATATGATTCCAGGCTTTGTGTGGTCCATATCCACTTATCCTGACTTGTCGGTTTTGTTTGGAATGCAAAATTTAATTAGTCAACTTGCCATGTGCTCTCAAAATTTTTTTTCATATGATACAACATTTAATTTAGGAGATTTTTATTTATCCATTCTAGTGGCTAAAATAAGTTGTTTTGTTGAGAAGCCTTGCATGCCTGTAGCATTTGTTTTACATGACAGGAAGTTTGATACTGTGCATAAAAGTTTCTTCAAATCTTTAAAAAAAAAATTACCAGTTCTAAATCAGGTTGTGATTGTAACAGACGGTGAGAGTGGGATTAGCAAAGCAATAAAAAAAGTATTACCAAAATGGAATCTGGTATCTTGCTCCAATCACATTTTGTCTGATATTGAGGTTTGGTTAAAAAAACGCAGTGCTTGTCATGCAGAAATAGTTATTTACAAATCTCAAATGCAGGAACTTCTCAGGTGTGAAAGTGAGATCTGTTTAAAAGTTAAAATTGATACATTGAGACCTTCTTGGAGCGAAGCATTCTCAATTTATTTTTCTGACCACTTACACTCACGTATTTTATTATCTTATATTGGTTACCTCAGATTTGTTGGTCTAACAGATAATATAATTACAAATAATGTATCGGAATCACTAAATGCTGTTATTAAAAAGTTTCAGGATTGGAAAGAAGCGCCTGTTGATTCAATGGTTGTTGCAATGCATCGCCTTCAGACCTTCTATTTGACAGAAATTAAGCGGAGTTGTAGTGGTTTTGGACCCTACACTCTCATTGACAGCAGTCTCCTAATCAGTATGTCGCATATATATACTTGTTTGCTTAAAACCTTATTTGTAATTGTTTTTTCCTTGGATTTTATAATTATTTAGTAAATATTTACAAATGTGCGATATTCTCACAAGTAAATAATGATGTTTTAAATTGAAAATTTAAATAATTTAGATAACACAGATGACATACCAAAAGTAGAGAATCCAGAGCTTGTTATTGCAGAGCTGCAAGCAGCTGCCAATATACCAATCCAGCAACTCATACCTCCATCAATATGTGTGCTTTCTAATACATTTAATGTTGTACATATTCCAAGCCTTAAAGTTTTTACAGTCTCTGCACCTGACGGAAATGCCCATGTTGTGAAGCTGTATCCAAAGGAAAACTGCACGTGTCCTTCTTCAACAATGTGTTGTCACATACTAGCTG
>NC_088931.1:83847500-83900000 GCF_038396675.1 Hydra vulgaris
ATCATTAAAATTAAAGGAGTTTGATTCAAAAAATCAAAATATTAGGCTGATCACTTTATAAAATATGGCGGATCACTTGATATAATTTGGCGGATCGTGTTGTTTTTTTGTAGAATAACCATTACTGCTTTTAGAGTTTGATTCAAATAATCAAAAGATTAGGCTGATCACTTCATAAAATATGACGGATCACTTGATATAAATTTGCTGATCATGTTGCTTTTTTGTAGAACAACCATTAAAATATATAGAATTTGATTCAAGGTCCAAAATAATAGACGGATCGCTTCATAAAATTTGGCGGATCACTTGATACATATTGGCGGATCACGTTTTTTTTTTTTAGAACAACCATTAAAATTAAAGGAGTTTGATTCAAACAATCAAAATTATAGGCGGATCACTTGATATAAATTGGCGGATCACGTTGTTTTTCGGTACTACAATCATTAAAATTTATAGAGCTTGATTCAAATAATCAAAATATTAGGCGGATCTCTTAATACAAATTGGCGGATCACGTTGTTTTTTGTAGAACAACCATAAAAATTTATAGAATTTGATTCAAACAATCAAAATATTATGCGGATCACTTCATAAAATTTGGCGGATCACTTGATATATATTGGCGGATCATGTTGTCTTTTTGTAGAACAACCATTACCGCTTATAGAGTTTGATTCAAACAATCAAAATATTAGGCGGATCACTTCATAAAATTTGGCGGATCACTTGATATAATTGGCGGATCACGTTGGTTTTTGGTAGAACAATCATTAAAATTAAAGGAGTTTGATTCAAAAAATCAAAATATTAGGCTGATCACTTTATAAAATATGGCGGATTACTTGATATAAATTGGCGGATCATGTTGTTTTTTTGTAGAATAACCATTACCACTTATAGAGTTTGATTCAAACAATCAAAATATTGGGCGGATCATTTCATAAAATTTGGCGGATCACTTGATATAATTGGCGGATCATGTTGTTTTTTTGTAGAATAACCGTTACTGCTTATAGAGTTTGATTCAAATAATCAAAAGATTAGGCTGATCACTTCATAAAATATGACGGATCACTTGATATAAATTTGCTGATCATGTTGCTTTTTTGTAGAACAACCATTAAAATTTATAGAATTTGATTCAAAGGTCCAAAATAATAGACGTTGTTTTTCGGTAGAATAATCATTAAACTTTAAGGAGTTTGATTCAAACAATCAAAATATTAGGCGGATCACTTGATATAAATTGGCGGATCACGTTGTTTTTCGGTACTACAATCATTAAAATTTATAGAGCTTGATTCAAATAATCAAAATATTAGGCGGATCTCTTAATACAAATTGGCGGATCACGTTGTTTTTTGTAGAACAACCATAAAAATTTATAGAATTTGATTCAAACAATCAAAATATTATGCGGATCACTTCATAAAATTTGGCGGATCACTTGATATATATTGGCGGATCATGTTGTCTTTTTGTAGAACAACCATTACCGCTTATAGAGTTTGATTCAAATAATTGAAATATTAGGCGGATCACTTCATAAAATTTGGCGGATCACTTGATATAATTGGCGGATCACGTTGTTTTTTGGTAGAACAATCATTAAAATTAAAGGAGTTCGATTCAAAAAATCAAAATATTAGGCTGATCACTTTATAAAATATGGCGGATCACTTGATATAATTTGGCGGATCATGTTGTTTTTTTGTAGAATAACCATTACCACTTATAGAGTTTGATTCAAACAATCAAAATATTATGCGGATCACTTGATATAAATTGGCGGATCATGTTGTTTTTTTGTAGAACAACCATTACCACTTATAGAGTTTGATTCAAATAATTAAAAGATTAGGCTGATCACTTCATAAACTATGGCGGATCACTTGATATAAATTTGCTGATGATATTGTTTTATTGTAGAACAACCATTAAAATTTATAGAATTTGATTCAAACGTCTAAAATAATAGACGGATCGCTTCATAAAATTTGGCGGATGACTTGATACATATTGGCGGATCACGTTGTTTTTTTGTAGAACAACCATAAAAATTTATAGAATTTTATTCAAACAATCATAATATTAGGTGGATCACTTCATAAAATTTGGCGGATCACTTGATACAAATTGGCGGATCACGTTGTTGTTTGGTAGAACAATCATTAAAATTAAAGGAGTTTGATTCAAACAATCAAAATATTTGCCGGATCACTTAATATAATTTGGCGGATCATGTTGTTTTTTCGTAGAACAACCATTAAAATTTATAGAATTTGATTCAAGCAATGAAAGTATTCCGTGGATCACTTCATAAAGTTTGGCGGATCACTTGATACAAATTGGCGGATCACGTTGTTTTTTGGTACTACAATCATTAAAGTTTATAGAATTTGATACAAACAATTAAAATATTAGGCGGATCACTTAATATAATTGTGCGGAGATAAATTCGAGGGTCACTTTGTTTTTTGAGTTCATAAAATTTATAAAATATAATAAAATTCAATAAAATTATAATATGCAAAAATCTTCTAAATATTATATTTTTTAATGAAATTAAACTATATCTAAATTGTATTTTTTGTGTTTATTTTATGAAATATGATTCGCTTAAGTACCGTTTAAATGATCCGCCCCGCCGTTTGTACCGTTTAAATGATCCGCCCCGCTGATCCGCTCCGCCCCGCCGTTTGTACCTACTCAGTATAAGGGTAGAATGCAAGAAGCGAACTTGAGTCAAGTTCGACTTGAACATTACATTGTAACCAATAGCGGCAGAGTATTTTTTGAGGGGAAAACCCATACTCTGCCGCTATTGGTTAAAATGTAAAGTTCAAGTCGAACTTGACTCAAGTTCGCTTCTTGCATTTCACCCTAAAACTTATATCAACATATTAAATCCTATTGAAATTATTATAAAACAGCTGTTAAAAAATGCGCATTTGACCACAAGCCGCGCTAGATTTAAATAGTTTTACGCGTGTTTTATAAAAAAATATAAGTTTGGATTTATTAACTTAACTTTTTTATAAAAAATACTTATATTGTGACATAAAAATAGTTATGGCAATAATTCACTCACTCATCTGTACTTTTTTCATTCATTATAAATTAATTAGTTTGTGGTTTAAGTCTTCATTTTATGGCTTATCTTTTAGAAAGTTGCGGACCGTCTTAACGATAAATGTATGTTTGGAGAATCCCTCATTTATTTGCCTGTCTGGTATAATATATTTAAATGAACACAAGCTAGGGTCAGAGAGAAGACACAAATCAAGGGGTAAAAGTAAGTGATTAGGGTTGTCAGGAAAACAAGTCACAAAGTTATTGATCTAAGTAAGAGATTGAGAAATGCAGAAGTTATGAGATTGAGAAATGCAGAGCTTTAGTTTCAGCAAGGTCGGTGGTGTTAGAGTCGAGCCATTCAGCGTGATGAGCATTAAAGTCACCAAAAACAACAATATTGGCAGGGAGAAAAAACAAAGATCATGATCAATTTGATCAAAAATCTAAGACGATAAAAAACAAAGAAAAAGATAATAGAGCAAAGAGGTGCTAAGCGAACGCTCATAAAAGAATGGTCAAAGGATTCAAACCTGATTTCTCAACAAACAGGTAAATTGATGTGTAAGTATACCTCTAAGCCCAGTGTGTCACTATTGGAGTCTTTGTGAATCAAGGGATAGTATCATACGACACTGAGATCTGAAGAAGGAACAACTGAATTTAGATTAGTCTTACAAAGAGCAAACAAGTCTGGTGATTTTTGCAAGAAGTAAGATTCAACTAACAAACTAAGTCCTGTTAACTAACTCAGTCGTACAAACTAAGTCCCGTTAACTAACATTGTCGAGGTCACACAAGGCTCCTTGTGTGGCCTCGACAATGTTAGTTAACAGGATCTGCCCAAGATAAGATCATCCAAAGAAGGAAACAGTGTTACACAGGTATACATCTACGCCAGCCTATTGGATGAAGAAGGAGTTCAAGGCAGCTCAACAGAATTATTCTACTTGCCCCTAAAGTCTTTGGCTAGGAGGCCTTCTAAACAACACTAGCTGGATTTAGTTTACATCTGCCCAAGATAAGCATTTTTATCGAGACACCATCTCTTGCCTCTACTCAACCAAGAGCCGCAAGGCAGGAGAAATTTAGCTAGATGCAGCTTGCATGTATCCAAGTTGAGTATTTTATCGAGAAAGCGTCTCTAACCTTTACTCAACCAAAAGCATGAAGGCAAGGAAATTTTAGTTGGATGCAATCAACTGCTGGATCCAATATGAGTATTTATAACAAGACACCACATTAGCTTTTACTTAATCAAGAGCCCCAAAGTATAAGATTTTTAATTCGGAGTTTATTTCTCCTAGCCTTTGCTTAAATAAAGCAAACCGTACAAGGCAACAGGGTATGGCGCAGGTAGTACTGGATGACATGATATCAGTAGCAAGGTGATCGTAATGATCCTAAACTTGACTTAGAGTAGTTAACAAATTTAAAGTAAACACCACGTTAGAGGTTCAGACAGAACAAAAACATATATATAATAACTTACGGGTAAACCAACAACGCGCCAGAGGTTCAGACAAAACTCAAATATACATAAAGTAACTTACAGGTGAGTGAAAACCGCGTCGAAGCTTTAGACAGAATGCAAACATACATATATAGTAAATTACAGGTGAGCTAACACAGTAACTCCAGCTAAGACACCTCCAGCTATATAAATAAATAAAAATGTGTGTATATATATATATATATATATATATATATATATATATATATATATATATATATATATATATATATATATATATATATGTATATATATATATATATATATATGCATGTATATATATATATATATATATATATATATATATATATATATATATATTATATATATATATATATATGTATATATATATATATACACATACACACACTCACACACATACACACATATATATATTACTATAGGCATGACAGATATTAAATATTAGTATTGACAGGATAATGACAGGAAGTACACTTCTTCTAGCCTTCACTTAGAAAACGAATAACAAGGATCATAGATTTATTAATAATTCATTTTTATTTCAGATTTTATAAATATTTTTGATTTTTAATACACCTATGAAAGTTTAAAATAAGCTGTAAAGCTTTTCTTTCCAAACTTGGTATTGGGGAGACCGGGCTAGTTGGCTCGGTTTTTACTCTATGAGCTCTCTAGCCCTAACTGCTCATTTTTTTGAAAATATTAAAGTGTAGTCTCGAAGAGTATGCATTTGGGTAACTTATAAAAGTTGCATTCATTTACACAAAAAAATTCTTGGGAAAAAGAGACTGAAGATTCAGAATCATATTCTGCAGGAAGTTATAAAATATTAAATTTCTATCGCATTTTTTGTTTTTTCGCATATAGTAATCTTAGAACATCGGTATCTCAAGATCCACATATAGTTAAACTTTGAAATTTTCAGAAGTTGTTTATTATACTTTAAAGGAATGCCTGAAGCAGGATCTTCAACAGAATTTTTTTTTTAATTGTAAAACTTGTATTTCCCTATCAATTTGTAGTCAAATTTTTGGATTATTTACTAATATAGCAGCCATTATGGAAGGACAAAAAATTATAAGACTATCCTGCTTCAGGCACTTTATCAATGTGTTTTCTCCAATATGTAAAATTTTCAGTTTTTACAACAGTTGTTTTACATAACTCACATTTTTTGTATTTTTATGCTGACTCAGCAGTTTAATATAGCTTTTTGTATTATCATTTACTGTTCATATTTTTATTTAAAAAAATGAAAATAAAGAATATTAAAGATTTTAGTTTTTTTATCATGGATCCACCTTAAAAAAAAGTCTAACTGGAAATATTAAACCAATTGTGACTGGAACTTTTACAATAATTTTTTTTATACGACTAACTATTTCCTTTGTGAAGTAAAAAGGAAGTGATGTTCCGAAAATTACGTTTTTTTTCCAAAAAACATATAAATCCTAATATCTCCCATGCGCATGCACGAATCCTAACAATACTATGGTGAATGATGAAATGGTCAATTAGGAAGGTTCTGCGCAATTTTTGTCACTTTCTGATGAAAGACTCTGAAGATAAACGCACTTCGTCAACTTATCCCTGCTGCCAACTAGCCCGGTCTCCCCTAATATACTTCATATTGTTTTCTGGCTTTGAAATTTTTGTAATTTACTTTTGCGGAAATTTTATATCAGAAATCATAGAGTTTTTCTAGTGCCTAAATTTTAATCACTGGAATAAATCGATTACATGCTTCAGATAAATGTAACAAAACAGATCCTTTTTTGTCAGAAGAATTTTTTAACCAATCATTTCAATTATTTTAATTTATTTGTTAATCATAATCTTTTGTAGTAAAAACAAAAAGATTAGTTTCGCTTGAGTGAGTTCAATATTAGAAAATTTTGAAGTTTACCATTAAGCGTCTGTTATAATTAATTGTCCATTTGTTAAATTAGCAAGAATCGCACTAGTTTCTCAAAAAGATAATCATTTATGATGTTTCTTATGCTTCATTTTCGATGTATTCGGGAAAAAAAAGTTAATTATTTATTTGAAAAAATAAATTTTTATAAAAAATAATTTCAAACCAAACTATAAATTATTCCAGATTTTTTATAGAACTTTTTTTTTTTAATCGTTCACTGTTAAATTGATATCTTGTTGAATGATCCGATATCTCGACTAAACAGGACGTCACACAATATCTTAAAACGAAGAGTTATTTAGATTCAGCGCATTATTTAACTGTCATGAAAACGATGTCATTTTCACCATTTACGACTCTACATTTTTCAGCATCGAATGCAATTTTTAAACAAAAGCTTCAAACACCATTTGACGTGGCCACAAGTAGAGGTTTAGGGCTATTTCTTTTAATCTCTGTCGAGGGATCGTGATTTTCTTTAAGTTCTTCCGGCCTTTTGCGCATCAAATATTTAGGATCAATAACTTCTTCATTTACAACAGGAGTTGACATTTGTTTTTGTCGTAATGTTTGAACTTGTGGAAATTGAACTTGTGGAGCTATAGGACTTATTCCATCAGATTGAAATTGAGGCTTTTTTAAAATAGGTCGATAATGGATCTGCAAATATAAACATATAAACAGTTTAAATTAGTACTTCGTAGAGTCAGGGTTTTAGAGTATTAGTACCTAGACAATATAAAAAATAAAGCATATGTTTAATTTTTGTTGTTGTTGTAGTTGTTGTTGGATGACAAACTTTTTTTTACAATTTGTATTTCACTAAAGAGTCATTACCTTTTTATTAAACCTTATTAAGAACTAAAAAAAATTTTTTTTTTTTCTTTCTACCTTCTCAAAACAACTGTTACTCAACTATTTTAATATTTTTAATCGATGTTCAATCATCATTAAAATGGCGATTGAACATCGGAAAAATAACATTCAATAACTGTAGAAGTAGTAGAATGTATATGTGAGAAAGTGGTACACTTTGTTTATTATCTCTTGGGCTTGACTGAAGTAACTTAATCATGTACATTATCAGCATGTCATTACCAACAATCCATGTACACATGCTCACCAATAACATCATAAAATTGTTTACCAATAACATCATTAAAATTGTTCACCAATAACATCATAAAAATGTTCAATGCAAAAAGTAAGGAATATAAAATATTTTGAACTAATTAAATTTTGTAGGAAAAGTAATATTATTAACGAGGTTGATGTTCTTGTATATATTGATCAAATTTGAAAAAGCAGAAATATTAGTTGAATGATTATCAGAAATTACACTATGGATATGAAAACCATTTTCGTGTAGAGATGTAATGGACTGATCAGCATGGTCATCAAGCCATTTACCCTCAATCTTAACCTCTGGTATAGCTTTTATAACAAAGCTAAATTTCTTTTTTACAGAAACAATCATGAAGAATATTACGTCTTTATATATAATTCCTTTATTATCTACTCCTACCATTCTACTACCTTAATATTGTTGCTCCTTCGGCAAGAACATTTCATCTATTAGTACTAATAAATCTTTATCAATTTTGTTTTAAGAAACATTTTATAAATTTTAATGGTTCGACGCTATCCTTTTTTTTTAAATGACTGTAAAGGAGACTGCTCTAACAAGAGTTTATATGCCTTTGTTGATGTATATTGAAGAATAAGCAAGTAACTTAACAGAACTGATGAAATTTTGGTTGATCAAGCGGTACTTCAAAATTGTGGAGGCGATTGAACTTACAATGATATATAGCATGTGTAAACATGCTACACTATTTCCTCATCAGCTACAATAGCTTCTGAAACTTCTAAAATGCCTAAAAGCAATAAATAGATGGAAAGGGGGTTTAAATCCCAAACTAATGTTACTCTTTTGTCAATTTTTATTTTTTTTTCAAAATGACTTCCATGACTTATGATTGATAAATACTTTACACTGTTCAAATAAGTCTAGATTATTTTCCTGAAATTGAAAAACTGCCTTTCATGAATAAAATCAATTTAATTTTTTTTCTTTTTATAAATAGTTTTACAGTAAACTGCGTCACAGATATTAACCATACCCGGCACAAGTATCAAGAATAAACTCTAAAGCATCATATCAAGAACAAACTATTAAATAAATTTAATAATAAATAAATTAAGAATAACCATATTAAATAAACTATTTTAAAAGACTTATGAAAACCTTTGAAAGTTACTCTTTTAACTTTTCGCTCTGAAAAGCAAGATATCCGGCTGTGTAATTAAAATGATGATGTATATCAGATCGCATTTAGAACTTGCAACCCTAGTCTGTAATAATTATTCAAAGTCATAAAATGCATCAAACGTATTCAATGAGCTACAAAAGTACCTCACTGCCTAAAACAGTTCTAATATGAAGATTGCTTAAAGCTCTTAACTTAGACAAGTTAGCAGCCAGCAGATGCCAAACCAACTATTGTGGAGTTTTTGGTATTTGAGTTAAGTAAGTTGCAGGAAATTTCTAAAATTCAAAACTCCAAACTTTTTTATGTTCATAAATGTTGTATAAAAATGTTTTGCCAGAAGTTGTGCTAATTCGAATCAGAGAACATAAAACCCCTAAAAATAAGGTACCTAAATGCGGGGAATATTTTTTTCCATACAAAAACAACTATTTCCCTAAATAAGACTGAAACTAATAAATAAAACTAAAATTTCATAAAAAATCATTTAGCCATAGGTGCTGAAACATAGGGTGCAGGATGGGCAACTGCCTACCCAAAATTTCTGCACCGGGGGCAGAAGATATCTTCTGCCCCCCCTCCAAAATGTCACTATCCGCGATTCAAAACAGCGATAATTTTATGCACTCTGAAGAAAAAAAACTTTTGCATTCAAAAGAATGCAAAATTTTTTTTTTGAAAGAACTTTTGCATTCGATAAGAAAGTATTTTAGCTTATCAATATTTGTATTTAAGTTCCTGATGTTGATGTGTATTACCGTGAACTTTCCTCTGTTAGTTTGGAGTTCAGCTTTAAAAGTTTTAATAACAAAATATGTAGAAAAGAAAATATCGCCCTCATATAAATCAGTCGCAAAAAAAAAATTTTTAGTTTTCAAAACGCAACTTTTGAAAATCTATTGTTTCAAAGTTCATGACAAAAAAGAGAACTAAATTAAGAATTTTTCAATAGAATTCGATTAGTAAAAAAATTTCATTGTACAGATTATAGAGTACAGACTCCATGAAAATGAAATAAAATTTAAAAAAGCAAAATTTGTTTTAATGTTTAATCGCACAATTCTTTAACAAATCAATCAATGTCAGAAGCAAAGAAGCTCCGTTTAAGGACTATAGACGTCTTCTTTTCAAGAGCGAGGTTAGTAAGCATTTAATATATTAAATTTAAATCATGGAACAGACGGTTGTACTAAATAGTTGCCTAGGTTAGCTAGCATACGCATTGCGATCATTTTACGGCAGCATTTCATAATCGCAAGACTACTGAAAATATATTTTTTTAACAAATACTAAAAAGTCAAATGTATGTAATATCCATATCCAAATCCTTTAGGTCAGACATGGGCCAAACTGAAACTGGTGATTGTGCTTGTGAAACCGCTACATCCTCACAGTATGATTCTGACCCATCAACACAGTCATCTGTGTCTACCACAGATGGCTGTGTTGATGGATCAAAAACTTTCTCTGCCAAGTTTGAGTCAAGCAAACCTGCTGTACCGGCAGTAACAGGTACTGCCCTGGTCCTTTATCCCTTTTAACCCCATTCTACGTACAAATTCCCAACTAAGAAATTTGCATCAGATCAGTACGAAAGGTCCTGCAAGAGTATTTGGTTTACAAAATGGCCATGGTTACACTATGTTCCTGAGACAGATTCTGTTTGATGTTTCAACTGCTTGGAAGCTGTGAATAAGAAACTAGTAACTTTAAGCAATCCTATATCTGCTATTTTGAGTGAACAAGTGTCATCATCTCAGGCCATCGCTCGAACTGTTTTGAAAGTAATATTTTCGAGCATTAAATATTTAAAATCGACAGGGTCTGGCATTGAGAGGAGGAGAAAATCATGATGGAAATCTATGGCAGCTTGTACTAGAACGGGTACAAGATGTACCCTCTGTGAAAGAGTGGTTAAACAAACGCGACACATGGATGTCAGACACAATACAAAATGAAATTATTCAAATGTTTGCACATTCAGTTCAATGAAGCATTGCCACTAATATATCACAGTGCTCATATCTTTGCCTTACAGCTGATGAAACTGCAGATGTGGCGGGTCATGTGCAGTTTTCTGTCAGCATACCGTATGTAGGCCCTAATTTAAAAGTACAGGAATGCTTTATGGGTTTCTACAATTGCCAGAACAGCACAGCTGAAACATTGTTTAATGCCATAACTGATGTGATTACCCGCTGCACAATACCCATAAATAAACTAGTTGGCTATGCATTTGATGGAGCCAGTAACATGAGCAAATACTTATCTGGAGTAAGAGCTTGTCTCGGAGAAACTTACCCACAGGCAGTGTATGTTCACTGCACAAATCATTCATTGGATCTTGTTTTACAAGGGGTCTGCTTTGAAGTAAAAATGGTTATTGATACAATTCAATTTGTGCCTGATGTTGGAACAATCATAAGAGAGTCTTCAAAGAAAAAGGCATTGTATGAATCTTTGTTTGGTTCAGACGATGTTGTTCTGAACTTGGTCAGCTTACGTCTAACTCGATGGTGCATTAGGGCAAAAATCATTAGTAGAATTATGACAACTTATGGAGAAGTTTATGAAACATTGTTTCAGCTAGCAAGCGACAGGTCAGTACGTGTTGATGCAAGGGCTAAAATCTCAGGCTTAGCCAAACAAGTTTCTATAGCACAAACCTTTTATGGAGTCCTATTATGCGATGCTCTGTTTTCCAAATTTGAATTGGTAGCCAAAGCTTTACAGAGCCCATCACTGAGTGCATCAGCTGCTGAAAAATGTGTTCAACTCCTTCTGGCTCAACTTCAAGACTTGCGTAATGATGAATTTGCTTCAGAATTACACAGGAAGGCCATTGAGAAAGCTACCACACTGAATCTTGAGCTGCCTAAGGCACAGCATAGTTCCACAGTTAATACTCCTGCTCGTTTCTCGCACGGAGCTCAAAGCCGTAATGTAGGACAATTAACTACAGATGTTATCTCGAAGAAAAGTCTCTTCGAAGCCATTGACCACTCAGTTGCAGCACTGCAGCGCCATTTTAACCAAGAAGGATTGCATAAAATTGCAAGCACAGAAGTCATTTTGATAGGTTCATGCACATCCACAAGTAATGCAGCCATACTAGCCAGCATGCCACAGCAAAAATTGCCAAATAATGTCAATATTCCTATGTTGCAGTTACAGCTGCAACTGCTTCCACAGTTGTTTAAGGACAAGTCACTGCCTAAAGATTTACACCAGCTAGCAGCAGCTTTAAAAGACCTTGAACCAAGTACCCACAGGTTATTTGACATGGTGGAACAAGTAGTTGTGTTGTGTTTATCTGTTCCATAATCCGTAGCTGGTTCTGAAAGGTCCTTCAGTGCATTGAGACGGCTTAATACTTGGCTGCAAACAACAATGTTACAGAGTCGCCTCACTCACCTCGCTTTAATGCACATTAACAAAGATTACCTAGACAAGGTCGACATTACAGCACTCATGGAGGAGTTTGTGGCTAAAACCGGTGAACGTTCATCCGTATTTGGGCATTTTTTACAGTAACTGTAATTGTTTTTGGTAGATTTTGTTTTGTACCAAATATTTAAATATAATGATTTAAAAAGGATTGCGAATCTGCATTTAGCAGGATTAATTATGCCTAAAAAAATTTCAGTGGGATAACACCCCCCCCAAACACCCCATTCAGGGAGGGGTACCCCTTCCCAAGCCCCACCCATTTCTGCCCCTCCAGTCTTTAAATACTTCCAGCGCCTATGCATTTAGCATTTAAAAGTTGTTATTAAAGTAAGTTATAGTTTCTCAAAACAAAAGGAGTGTAAGCTTTACATAATATTGTTTTTTAATAAAATTTTAAATCCTCAAATAAATTTTCATCTAATTTAAGACATTATAATTGTTACAAAAAAGAAAATTTCGGCAGCTGATGCCTATTTTTTGGGTATATTTGTTTCCATCCTCTAATTAGCGCAATTTTTGGAAAAACAATTTTTTCATGACTTAAAATAGACATACTTAAGCTCTGAGTTTAAAAAAATATAGTTGATCTTGGCAAGCTACATAAACTTGACTTCAAAAAAATCTTAGACACTTGTGTCAAGTTTCAGTTCAAACTAAAGGTATAACAGTAAAATAATAACATATTTGTATAGCCCAAGTGCTTTATGTTAAGTAAGATGTTAAGTAGTAATGCTAATAATGATGTTTAATATAAATATAAATATTAAATTTAAATATAAATATTAAATAGATAAATAGGCATAATAAACAAAAATTACATAATAAATAAACAAAATAAACATTTGTATAATAAACATATTTTACACCAAATAGTTAACATATATATTACAAATAGTTAACATATATATTACAAATAGTTAACATGTATATTACAAATAGTTAACATATATATTACAAATAGTTAACATATATATTACAAATAGTTAACATATATATTACAAATAGTTAACATATATATTACAAATAGTTAACATATATATTACAAATAGTTAACATATATATTACAAATAGTTAACATATATATTACAAATAGTTAACATATATATTACAAATAGTTAACATATATATTACAAATAGTTAACATATATATTACAAATAGTTAACATATATATTACAAATAGTTAACATATATATTACAAATAGTTAACATATATATTACAAATAGTTAACATATATATTACAAATAGTTAACATATATATTACAAATAATTAACATATATATTACAAATAGTTAACATATATATTACAAATAATAACTAATCTTCATACAAAAGCCTTAAGTTAAAGTAAGATATAAATATTTGAAAGACAAATAAATTAAATCATTAAAAGTATTGGGTTTTAAGTGAAATTAGTCTCTCATTTTTTTATTTTACATGCAAAAGAAGAAACTTTGAAAACGTGAAAAACACATTTAACATTTAAGGTCAAATTTCTTATTGCATTAGCTGGAGGCAACACAAGCCAGGCAAATGCTCACAAAAGCAATTAAAACCAGATCTCAAGAGAAGACAGACCAGTATAGAGGTGTGTATACAACCTAAGTTTAACCAGAGAAGGCCATGGACATGTAGTACAGATAGATAAAATTTAATTTTTATAGACACTAGATGAGCATGGTTCACATTAAACACACATAAATCCTTATCAAAAACACTGATGTAAAGTTTAAAATATTTATTGTTTTATTGCTTTAAATCGTTTATTTTAGAAATAAGGCCAACACTGGGGACAAACCCCAGATAATTTCTGGCATGCAACTGTTTCTAGGTGCTTTCTAAGAAAAAGCTGATGAACAACATCAATCGCATGGTAGAAAAGATAAATGAGTATCTTATGATTATCTTGCTTTATCTTACCATTGTTTTACTGAATCTAGAAACCATTAAATACTGAACTAATGCTGACTGGTTTTTTCATCACAGCTTAATAACACTGGTTTATATGAAAAAAACTGCAATTAAAATGTTTGTTTACAAGGTTTATGCTTATATCATAAGTTTATGCTTGTCCTTATTATGTCTCTGTCATGAAATTGTTTTAATGATTAGATTTGCCTGTACCCTGGACAGGGGGTAGCCAATTTTTAGTACAAATGTACAATATAATCATAGACCATGATATGCGATCAATATGTTACTGAGCTATCAATATGTTACTGAGCTATCAATATGTTGTATTTAATCAACCAATTATGTGGTTGGATATTTAAATGAATACAAGATTATCTGTTTTAGAATTGAATTAATTAATTGTTTTTAATTCTAAACCCAAATTTAAATCCAAAATTAGATTTGCTATGCCAAGACATTGTATGAATCTAGCACAGGTGTTTTATGTTATTTGTAAACTTTGTGAAATCTTGGTTTAATAGTAAAGTAAAAAGTATCCCATTTGGCCTATGATTTGGCCAAATCACACCAAATAGGCCTGAGCCTATTTGGTGTGATTTGGCCTGAGCCTATAAATCATGTGACAGACTGTTTCTTTTGCATGGCAAATGTCGTCGGATTCAACAAGAGAAGCAGGGACAATATTATAATGTACCATCAGCCATGAGGTACATTATGATATTGCCTACCTCTCCTACTCAGCTGGATGATATTGAAAGTGATGACAGCTCAAGTTCTCAATTATAAGAATTGCTTACAATGCGATTGATTCATCAAAGTGCAGTGTGGAAGCAGTTATTCTATTTAATGGAAACACAGTATCATCACTTTCGGTGGCATACTCTGTAACGCTGAAAGAGACACATGAAAACATGAAACTGCTTCTCAGTTCATTGTACCACCAGCATAAGTGGTTGATATGTGGGGATTTAAAGGCCTTAGCCATCATATTAGGGCTCCAAGGAGGGTATGCATAGTTTCTATGTTTTTTGTGTGTTTAGGATAGCAGAGCAGACTCTGACTGAGCATCATGCCAAGAAAGTGTAGCCACCAAGAAAAGAATTCACCCAGAAAGTCAAGTAACAGGAAATCAAGTTAACCCAAGCGTCAAGTTACAGCCCATAGTAGAGTTCTTCTTTCACCAATCCATATAAAATTGGGGTTAATAAAAGCTTTGGTAAAGAGTTTGGACCATACAGGCTCTGGATTTCTATATTTTTCAGACAAATTTCCACATATAAGTGAAGCAAAGTTGACTGCAAATATCTTTGTTGGGCCGCAGATCCAAAAAGTAATAAAAGATGAGGAGTTTACATCTAAATTGACAACATTTGAATGGGTTGCATGGAATGCTTTCAAAGATATTGTCAACAGTTTCTTAGGTAACTTCAAGTCAGACAGCTACATAAGTCTTGTTAAGAACATGGTAGACAAACTTCAGGCTTTAGGTTGCCTGCATGAGTATCAAGTTGCACTTTTTTTGACATACATGTTGCTAACTTTTCTGTGGATCTTGGTGCATACAGTGAAGAGCAAAGTGAAAGGTTTCATCAGAACATTTGTGAAATGGAGAGTCAATACCAATATCGATGGAATGTGAATATGATGGCCGAATATTTCTTTTCATTGAAACATCATAATCCTGGTGTTGCTCATAAACAAAAATCACTGAAAAGACAAATTTAACTTTTTTCTATACTATTAAATGTTGAACTGCAAATCCAATCTTGACATGGTACAAAAATTTGGATTACATATTCGGAGAACAGCATGAAAAGAAACACTTATTTACATGTCTGTAGTTTTCACACAACAAAAATTGTATATCAGTGTAAATAAAATTTAAAAATTAATGATGATATAAGAGGGGTACATTTTTTTTTCATAAATAGCTTCCTCTCTCCATAATATTTTTTTCATCTTTTAGTTTTTTTTCTTGTCTTTTATCATAATGAGAAAAATTAAAAATAAATAAACAATAAATGACAAATATGCAACCCTGAAGTGGCTGATGCCACTGATGATGCCACTAATGATGCCAGGATCTCCAGGCAAAACTTCTACTCATTTTTACTATATGTTTTCAAATTCAGGTTCAGGATCAATACAATCACCCTTCTATTGGTATCATGTAACCCAGTACTACAGCCTCATGCCTTGCTGCTTTGTAAGGTTTGCTTTTTTAGGCAAAGGCAAGAAGAAATAAAGTTTGACTTAAAAATCCCCTGCCTTGGGGCTCTTGGTTGAGTACAGGCTAGAGATGGTGTCTAGATAAGTACACTTATATTGGGCAGATGTTAACTGCATCCAGCTGCTGTCTTGTAGAAAGTCTCCTAGGCAATGTTAATGCTTTTGGTGTCAAGGCCACATAAGGAGCCCTATGTTACAACTTAGGGCTCCTTATGTGGTCTCCTTAGAGTTAATTAACAGAACTGAGGCAACTGCATAGCCCATTGCTTAGGAGGCCGTGCATTATCTATGAATGAATCAAGTTCTCTTTAAACTTGAACAAATCATGCCAAAAGTAACGTAAAATATTTAACACACCATTAAATGGTTAAAAACCATCCCCACCACCTAACTGTTTTAATGTCTTTTACAAATATTCATGGTCTGCAAAGCAACCGTCCATCAGTTGAATCTTACCTCTTGCAAAATTCACCAGACTTGCTTGCTCTTAATGAGACTAATTTAAATTCCATTATTCCTTCTTCAGATTTCAGTGTTGATAGGTACTATCCTTTGATTCGCAAAGACTCCAATAGTCACATGCTTGGCTTGGGGTATACATATGCATCAATTCACCTATTTGTTGTGAAATCAGGTTCGAATTCTTTTACCATTCTTTTATGTGCTTCAACTTAGCACCTCTTCACTCTATCACCTTTCTCTTTGTTCTTTATCATTCTCCTTCTTTGCAAGAATGCACTCTTTTAGATGTAATTTCTGATCAAATTGACCTCTCTCTTTACCGCTCTGCCAATACTGTTGTTATTGGTAACTTTAATGCTCATCACACTGAATGACTTGGCTCCAATGCCACTGACCGAGGTGGCACTAAAGCCTAAAACTTTTGCATTACTCAATCTCTTACTCAGATAGTTAACTTTGTGACTTGTTTTCCTGACAACCCTAATCATTTACCTTTACTCTTTGATTTATGTCTGGTCTCTGATCCTAGCTTGTGTTCAGTTTCTCCCTTTTCTCCTTAAGGTGGTTCTGACCATGTAATGATCTCTATAAATCTTTCATCTCAAACTTCTTTTTCAGACTCACTTTATCACCACACTACTTACTACTACCATGGGATTCTTTTTGTGATTTTCTGGGACTCTTTGTGATTTCCTTCCTGACAGTCTTTAGGCTGATGTCTCTCTCAGCTGATGAATGCATCTCCTACATAACCTCCAGGAGTTAGGAACGGATCCTTTTTGTCAGTTCTAAGTTCTTCTTGTGCAGTTGCTATATCTAATTGTAATATTAATTTTTTTCATCTTTTTTGAAAGAACAACATTTGAGAACAAAGGGCTGTTTATTATTGCAAGAAATCTATGTAAAAAGATATCAAATCATTTTGTTAGAACCGCTTCATTAAAATCATCCTTGAAGGCTAACACTTTTTTTCATTTCCAGTAAATCCTGGGGTTCCTAGTGGTTCTATACTTGGTCCTGTTTAGTTTCTTATCTACATTAATGGTCTTCCCAACAACCTTACATCTAAAGTAGCTCTTTATGCTGGTTACTTAACTTTATACTCCTGTCTTGACAAAAAGAATGAATGATCAGAAGTGAGATCAGATTCAATCCTTGAATCTGATCTCACTTCTGTAACAGATTGGGGCTTACAGTGTCTTGTAAATTTTAACTCCAACAAAACCCAGTTATTTACTAACTTTTTATTAACTCCAACAAAACTCAGTTATTTGCAAATAACTGGGTTTTGTTTCAATACTGTTGACATTAATGACTATATTAATGAATGGCAACCCTCTCACTGAGTCCTCTTCGTTATGTCTTCTTGGATTATCATTTATTGCTGACCTTTCATGGAAACCATATATTAACATATATAACATATATAACCAATTGCTAAGGTTGCTTCTCTTTACTATGCTTGCCAATTTTTTACTATTGATTCCATTTTCTACCTCTACAAATTTCTTATTTGTCCCTATATGGAATACTGTTGTCATATTTGGGTTGGTTCTTCTAATGATGCTCTTTCTTTTCTAGACAAGGTCCAAAAATGCATTGTAAATGTAGTTAGACCTGCTCTATCTGCTAAGCTCAATAGAGCAAAACTCATTCTCACTTAACTTGTCTCATTATTTTACTCAATCATTTTTTTTATTTATTTTGATTCACTCCCAACAAGGCTGCAAGCAACCACCATTAAGTTGGGAGTTACTAGAAAAAAAAAAGGTTACAGAGCAAGGAGAAGAAAAAAAGGAAAATCTGTTCCTGCATGCTCTAAAAACTTTAATTTATCTAATTTTTTCCCCTAAACTTCAACCCTTTGGAACCCCATCTTCATACTTTTCTGACTCATACAACCTTCAACTTTTTAAGTCTTTTGTCAACTGTTTCCTTGCTCTATAACTCTATCCTTTTTTTCTAGTAACTTCCAACTTAATAGAACTTGCTTTCTGATTTATATATATATATATATATATATATATATATATATATATATATATATATATATATATATATATATATATATACATATATATATATATATACATATATACATACATACATACATACATATATATATATATATATATATATATATATATATATATATATATATATATATATAAATATATATATAACTTAATAGAACTTGCTTTCTGATTTATATATATATATATATATATATATATATATATATATATATATATATATATATATATATATATATATATACATATATATATATATACATATATACATACATATATATATATATATATATATATATATATATATATATATATATATATATATATATATATATATATATATATATAACTTAATAGAACTTGCTTTCTGATTTATATATATATATATATATATATATATATATATATATATATATATATATATATATATATATATATACATATATACATATATATATATATATATATATATATATATATATATATATATATATATATATATATAAATATATATATATATATATAACTTAATAGAACTTGCTTTCTGATTTATATATATATACAATTTAGAAAAAAGCTCCTATAAAACTTTTCAAAAACCATTTGAATACTAAAAAGTTATGCAAAAATGCTATTGCCTTCCCAAAAAATAATTATATGTTTACCTGATTATATGATTGTATATTAGTGTTATAAGGTTGTATATACTGACCAGATTGAAATGTACTTGGACTCTAAATAGTTAAAAAATCAGAAAAACTTAAAACAGAAGTCACCCTTTATTTTACTATAAATAAAGGGTAAGAACTAAAACAAAAACCCAGGTCTCCACCTCACTGTCTTTCTGATAAACTTATACAAGAAATGAAATAAAACAATACAAGCACAGCTCAGTCTTTTCTATTTAGTTTTGTGATTTAGAATTTAAAAATTTGGAGGGGGTAAAAGTATACTTTTAAACTTATAAGTTAAATGACACAAAGTGTTTAATCAAATTTATAAATGATTTTGAGTTCTTTAAAACTTATAAATGACACAACATATTATTAATGATATAATTAGTTATTAATACAATTTATAGTAATCTTACAGATGCTCTCTCTTGATTGGTCATTCTATTACTTGAAATCAAAGTTGCATTGTGGGTAGAAGATAGCTTGTTTATTGTGTGTTCATTCAGTTGACGATTTAACCAATTGATAACTAAAACAATAATTTTTAGATAATTATTAAACTCATTAAAAAATTTTAAATTTCAATCTTTAATTACTGAAATAATTAAGCAGAAAATATTTTTATTTTATAAATAATCTTTTTTCATAAAACAATTTAAACAAACTTAAATTAGGATTAAAGATAAGGAAAAATAAGAAAATGAAATCCTTGGAATCTCACCATTTTCATTATTTTTTAGTTCTTCTTGGCTCTCATTAAGTTTTTGATTTGTTTCTTCAAATTTTTTTTTCATCAGTTTATTCTAGAAAAAATGTAATTAGATAGTATTAACAAAAGAAAGACCTTGCAGTTATTTTATAAACAGACTTGTGTGTCATTTAATGAATATATGTAAAACACCCATGTATAAACAAAATATTATCCATAACACCCATGCATAAACACATACCAAAAAAAAAAAAAAATCAATTATTATAGGTTTGTTCCGATCTCAACTAATTGTTATATGAAACAAATTGTTACAGGAATAACAATATTTAGAATATTATTAATATTCTAAACATTGAACCAAAAGGTGTTCTGATCTGTCTAAAATTAATAACCTTATAACTAAAAAGCACCAATCTAACTTTCTCTGCACATTATAAGTGAGATAACACTTTTTAATATTGCAGCTTTTCAAACTGACCACTTTATGAGTAGGCAGAATACTAAGGTTTCATATTATATAGCATTGGTTTTTTTTATATGAAATCTATAAAACAGCGTTTCTAATTAAGATTTATACAGGGTGATTTAATCAAAAGTATAAACTTTAAATTAACATAATTAATTTTTTTATTGCAAATACATTACATGCGATAGTACATTTTAAAGCTCATTAAAAAGGAAATTTAATGGTAATAATTTCAAAAAAATTAAAATAACAGCATAGCCATGAGATACGATTTTCAAAAACGCATATTTTTAACAAAAAAAATGGTCGAGTTGAAGAGCGTAAGTCTGGTTCAGAGAGCTTATAGAAGTAAATTTAAGAACAGACCATGTCCAACGGCAACAGCTATCACAAAATTATCTAAAAAATTTGATACAACCGGAACAATACTTGATTTGCCACCAAAACCGAGGAATGAGCGAGACATTCGAATTAATGCCAGAAATAAGCTGAAAGTACTCTTCTTCGAAGATCCTACATTGTCGATCAGAAAAGCCTCAGTTGATGTTGAAATTTCATACAGCCTTTGCCGTGATATTCTTCTCAAACATTTACAACTCAAACAAAAAAGGGTCATTTTTGCTCAATGGTGGCTGGACTTGGAAAAGGATGTTCACAAATGGTTGATCACTACAGATGAAGCCTATTTTTACCTTACTGAGTCGATCAACAAGCAAAATAACTGAATGTGGCTGAATGAGATACCTGAGTATTGGATAGAGAAACTGTTGCACGATGCGAAAGTTTTGGTTTGGTGTGCCATTTCCTGCCGAAAAATCTACGGACCCTACTTTTTCGAAGGACAGTAAATCAGCACAATTACCTGGATATGCTTAAAATTTTTTTCTGGCCTAAGCACTATAGAGTTGAGAGTCACATAAAATACTACTTTCAACAAGATGGGGCTACTCCGCATACAGCTAATATGGTTCAAGAGTGGTTACAATGTAAATTTGGGGAGAAATTCATTACCAAGCAACAATGGCCTCCACGATCACCAGACCTCAATTCATGTGATTATTTTCTATGGGGTTATCTTAAGTCTAAAGTTTATAAGCCATTACCGAAGACTTTGGATGATTTAAAAGAGAACATCACAAGACAAATCCAAAAAAAAAACACTTCGGCTTTGGAATCAAAGTTTTTGAATTTTACAAAAAGATGTCATTTATTAATTGAAAAAATGGAGGTCATATTGACAAAAAAATAAAAAATAAGTTCTTATCACTCAATTTCCTTTTAATTTATCTTTAAAATGGTGTATCGGACTTAATAATTCGATTTGATATACAATTTTTCTTCAATTTTAAAGTTTACACTTTTGATTAAATCACCCTGTAGATGAATTGATTCTTTACCACACTTCATGAATGATCTCTTATTGAAATGATTAAATTGATCTCTAATTAGAATGACCACTAGTAGGATATGAAACATTTATCCTGTCAATTGTACATCATCATTTTCCAATTATTTTGTAACAGCAATAAAAATAAACTTTTTGGATAAAAAGAATATTGGAGGAGCAAAGCATTAAACTTCAGAATCACTGAAGTGTTTTGGAGTGCTTGTAGATGTTTAACTCTTTATTTTATTGGTAGAACACTTCACCTCACTTTTGATGGTATTCAAACCCATCATTTTTCTACCATCACCAAAGCCCAACATTTAAAATGTTCTTTATTAAGTTGAAAAATTTACAAATAATAAAGGAGTTTAAACATTCTTTAAACATTCAATACATTTTATATTTTTTACTTTCATCCAAAAAAAAAAAATGCTTTAATGTCTTTGCATAATAAGATAAATACCCTCAAGATGATTTAATATGCTGAACTATATGACCAATATCTTCAGTTGAAAAAGAATGGGATGTGCATTTATAATACTACCTCATATTTTGAGACGCTAATATAAAAAATAATTTTTTGATAAAACCCTAAAAATAAATTATGATTACCCACTCAACATTAAAATTAATTCCATTATCAGGTTAATTAATTCCATTATCAGATTAATAAATTCCATTATCAAGTTAGTTAATTCCATTATCAGGTTACTTTAAAAAGATAAACCTGATAACAAATAAATAAAAAATGCTTTACTTTTTCATTAATACACTTTTTATTTACAAATAAATAAAAAATGTATTTATGGAAATGGGATGTTTTCTTTTCTTACCTTATTAGAACTATCAAAATTCTCTTAAGATTTTCATTCACAACAAATTTTGAAATGTTTTGATCAAAAAAAATATTTTGTTCAGGTTGATGTTACTTTTAAAATATTTAACAATACTTAAAGCATTAAATAAAGTATATAAACTAAATAAAATTTTTTCCAACGTTGAACTAAAAGATATAATATATTTTCTTTTTGTGACTAATATGAGACGGTAGATCATTAAATTGTTACAATATTGAAATTGAAGTTTTATGCTAACTTGTAGGATACTCTTTTTTAGGCAAAGGCTAGGAGAAGCCAACTCCAACTTATAACACCCCCCGCCTTTGGGCTCTTGGTTGAGTAAAAGCAAGAGATGGTGTTTCAATAAAAATACTTATCTTGGGCATCTGTTAAATGCATCTGGATACTGTCTTGTAGAAGGCCTCCTAGGCAAAGACTTAAGGGGTAAACAGATTCTATCTGTTGATTGGCCTTGCACCCCTTCTTCATCTATTAGGCTGACGCAGATGTATTTATAATACATTGTTTCCAGTGTTGAATGCTGGATCTTCTTCGTTACGATGTTGAATGCTAAATCTTCTTGACTCAATGCATGAGTTTTGCTTGTGTTTCTGTTTTTATGACTAGGCAACTCATTCTATTATCATCTAATGAAGGTACAGCTCTAAAACTCAGTTTTATGACTCTGAGGCCAGCTGGTAGTCAGGTTTCCTGAACTCTGTGGTAGCTCTCAGAGAGGCTGATTCCATTAACAAAATAATTAATAGTAATGAGGCAACTGCTTGGATTATAATTAAGTGTACTGAGTTCTATCTATGCTTTGAGTCAAGTTTTTCATCATCACCAAGTTCTCCAAACCTCATTCACTAATAGTTGTGGTCTTCAAAGTAACTTTTTTTCTGTTGAGCCTTATCTCTTGCTAAGTTCACCAGACCTACTTGCTCTTTGTATGACTAATTTGAGTTTGGTTGTATCATCCTAGTGTTGATGGTTATCTTCCTTTAATTCATAAAGACTTCACATGCTTGACCAGGGCATTTACATTCATAAGGCATTTACATTCTTTAACTAAAAGAGTCAACTCTCCAACTCGGTTTCCTAAAAAACCAAATCATTTACCTTCTTTACTCGACTTATATCTTGTTTCTGATCCTAGTCAGTGCTCAGTTTCTCCACATTTATCTTTAGTGCTTCTGATCACAGTTTGATCTCTCTAAAACTATTTGCTGTTCATATTGTTCACTGATGATATTACCATTTATTCTTGATAAGAAGCCAACACTCTTTGATTGCTTGGAGGGGGCATTTGAGCTCGAAAAGGATCTTACTTCTGCTACAGCATGAGGCTTATAGTGGCTGGTGAACTTTAATTTAGATAAAATCTTTTTTTTTTCAGCCAACCATTATAGCAATAATTTAGATCTTCTTATATTTATGAACGGTAATGTACTCAATCAGTCATCTACCTTTCTCTTCTAGGATTAACTCTTACTTCTGATCTTTCTTGGAAACCATATATCAAATTGATTGCAAATTAGCATCTGCTAAGGTTGCATCTCTTTATTGTGCTCAGCACTTTCTTACTCCGGATTCTATTCTTTATCTCTATAAATCTTAAATCTGGCCTTATATGGAATACTGTTGCCATATCTGGGGCAGATCTTCTAATGATATCTTTTCTCTTTTAAACAAGGTGCAAAAACGCATTGTAAACAAAGTTGAACCTGTTCTTGCAGCTGACCTCCAACCATTATCACATCATAGTAACGTCGCTTCTCTTTCTCTTTTCTACAAATACTATAATGGGCACTGCTCTAAAGAGCTAGCGTCTCTTGTGCCATCTACTAAAATTCATTCTTGTATTAGTTGTCATTCATTTAAGCCTCATCCTTTTTCTGTGACTGCTTCTAAGTCCTCAAAAAACTCTTATTGGTTTTTTTTTTTTCCTCGAACATCAGTTCTTTGGAATTTGCTACCTTCATCTTGCTTTCCTGATTCATATAATTTTCAATCTTTCAAGTCTTACATTAATTGTTGTCTTGCTTTATAAACTTCATCTTTTCTCTTCCAGTAACTTGCAACTCTAATAGTGGTTGCTTGCAGCCTTCTTGGAACCGAAAATGTTGTGACCTTTTTTTTGTCAACTTACAACATTTTAGATTATTGCAGTTACATAAAGTAACTTTTTAAAATTTTGTCTCAAACTTTTTTTGATGCCACAGATTGCATAAAAGATTGCATAAAATATCCCTAATATTACTGGATGATAATAAACAGCTATATGACATGTACTTTAATTGAAATAGTGTTCAAACAAATACTATAAACCAACCAAACTGATTGGCTAATGAACAAAAGTTTAAATAAAAGTTTATAACAATATAACTATATAAAAAAATTGAATAATATGAAATGTTTTAACAATTTTGCACTTTTTATTATTTCACACACACACACACACACACACACACACACACACACACACACACACACACACACACACACACACACACACACACACACACACACACACACACACACACACACAAACACACACACAAACACACACACAAACACACACACAAACACACACACAAACACACACAAACACACACACATACATACACACTCACACAAACACACACACACCAACACATAAAATTCTATTTGCAGAGCTCTAAAATGGGTTAAAAATACAATTAACAAATATAGTATATATTACTGTGTATTAAAGTCAGGTACAAGAACTTTCTGCTCAGTTTAGTTTTAAAAATTTTTGAAAACTAAGTTCAAGACTTTTTCCTTTTCAGGAAAAAAAAGGAAAGGAAATAGTCCAAAAAAGATATTTAAAGTCCAAACCAAACAATGCATTTACCATTACAAATGCATATCTGGTGTAAAAAAAAATTTGTAAGTTATATAGAAAAAAATAAATTAATAAATTAAATTATAAAAGTAGATAACTTATGACAAAATTAAAAATTTTTGTTAAAACTTTTTAAACTTTATCACCTCATCTTTTACAGCATTAAGTTGAAGATCAATATCTTTAAGTTCTTTTTCCTTTTGTGAAATTATTATATCCTAAAAAAGAAAATGATTATATCCTAAATAGAAAAAAATTGCATTCATTTTAGAATTGAAATAAAAAATTTGTTTCTTTTCATACCTTTTCTTCTATTAGTCTTTCTTGTTTCGTCATTACAACATTGATCATTTTCATCTAAAAAATTTGATTAACAAAGTTAACAAAAAAATGAATTTTGTTTCCTTTTTTATGAAGAAAAATTACACTGACCGATTAATAATAATTACATATAAATAATACCAATAATATAAATAATATACAATACCAATAACTATAAAAATATGAACTAAACTAAAATAATAGAGCCTACTTTTTTATAAACCCAATTTTAAGAAGTTTACAGAAATAATAGTCTCAGAAATTTTAAAAACTTTTGAAAATAATTCTAATATTATAATGCCTCTACATCCACTCCATTTCCTCATTCACTCCAACTCCATTTTTTCTTGCTAAATTAAAAGTAGAAGCAATAAAAGAAAATAATTTTTTTTTTTAAATAATTGTTGAATGAGATGTAAGATGGATGGTGATGCAGTTGCACTATAATGCAACAATATTTTAGACAATGTCTTATGTGCAAAAGATATGCGTTTTAAATGACAATTTATCTTAACCATCGCATTAATGTTGATGAAAATAAAATTTTTTCAACAAATTGTTAAATTCATTGTTAAAACTTGAAATGAGGCATGCTATTACTATTCAATCAAGAGACAATTAACTTCACCATCAACTTCAGTTCACTTCAGCTTCTCTTCAATTTTTGATTGAATTTTGATGAGTTACTTCCAGCAGATCTTAAATTGTCATCAACATTCTGTCAAAATATGAATAGCCAGAAAATTGCTCTCAATCATAATGTTTAAAATCAAAACTGTAAAAAAGTAATGATGTCAGAGTTTTATTTTTTTCCCACCAGGGGAAAAGTGAAAAAAGAAAAGTTTTAGCATTTTTAGTTAACTTTTTAAAATTATAAAATTAATTTAATTGAATGAATTTTAATTAATTTAAAAATAAACAATATTTTGTTTTCATTTTTTAAATTTACAAAAATGGCACAAGGTATTGTGATATTTTTGTAAATTGTTTAATCTTTATATTCTATCGAAACAGAATTAAAACATTATAAACAACTGTTACGCAACTCTTACACAACTAAAATCTAATTGTATTGAATCTCCATTTCTCCATAAAAAAAAAGTCATGAAAAAAAGCTTAAAAAATTTTTATACAAGATAAAAACATTAGTTTGTTAAAATTTGCTATGTTGATAATGGTTTGAAAATTTGCAATGTTAATAATGCTTTGAAAATTTGCAATGTTAATAATGCTTTGAAAATTTGACTAAAAATATACAACAACATTATCTTTTTTTTCAATATCTTCACTTCCAACAAGACTGCAAGCAACCACTATTAGAGTTGGAAGTTACTAGAAGAGGAAAGATGAAGTTTATAAAGCAAGACAACAATGAATGTAAGACTTAAAAGATTGAAAATTATATGAATCAGGAAAGCAAGATGAAGGTAGCGAATTCCAAAGAACTGATGTTCAAGGAAAAAAAAATAGACAACTAAGAGTTTTTGGAGCACTTAGGAGCAGTCACAGAAAAAGGATGAGACTTAATTGAATGACAAGTAATACGACAATGAATTTTAGTAGATGGCACAAGAGACGCTAGCTCTTTAGATCAGTGCCCATTATAGTATTTGTAGAAAAGAGAAAGAGAAGTGGCATTACTACAATGTGATACTGGTTGGAGGTTGGCTTCAAGAGCAGGTCAAACTATGTTTACAATACGTTTTTGCATCTTGTCTAAAAGAGAAAGGGCATCATTGGAAGATCTGCCCAAGATATGGCAACAGTATTCCATACAAGGACGGATTTGAGATTTATAGAGATAAAGAATAGAATCCGGGGTAAGAAAATGCTGAGCACAATAAAGAGATGCAACCTTAGCAGATGCTAATTTTGCAATCGAATCAAAAAAATATACTACAACAACACCAAAAAATATATTGAGCATATGAATCAAAATAATAAGTAATCTTAATTCAAGTTAAATTAGGTTTTGTATAAACATGACTTTTAAAAGTAATTATTTGGATATTATTTTTTTTATACAAACATTTACACTGAAGAATCTATTACAAAAAACACTTACACTGAAGAATCTATTACAAGCAAACACTCACACTGAAGAATCTATTACAAGCAAACACTCACACTGAAGAATCTATTACAAACAAACACTTACACTGAAGAATCTATTACAAACAAACACTCACACTGAAGAACCTATTACAAACAAGCACTCACACTGAAGAATCTATTACAAACAAACATTTACACTGAAGAATCTATTACAAAAAACACTTACACTGAAGAATCTATTACAAGCAAACACTCAAACTGAAGAATCTATTACAAGCAAATACTCACACTGAAGAATCTATTACGAAAGAACACTCGCACTGAAGAATCTATTACAAACAAACACTTACACTGAAGAATCTATTACAAACAAACACTCACACTGAAGAATTAATTACAAAAAACACTTACACCAAAGAATTTATTACAAACAAGCACTCACACCAAAGAATCTATTACAAACAAACACTCACACTGAAGAATCTTTTACAAACAAACACTTACACTGAAGAATCTATTACAAACAAACACTCACACTGAAGAATTTATTACAAAAAACACTTACATCAAAGAATTTATTACAAACAAGCACTCACACCAAAGAATCTATCACAAGCAAAGATCCGTTGCATAAAGTATGCTTTGGGCACAATGTTATGATATGTAGATAAGAACTCATAAACAGCAGAATCAAAAAAAAAAAAAAAAAAAAAAAAAAAAAAAGTTGTGAAATAAGAAAACATAAAACTTACTCTAGATTTTGTTGCTTTTAATTCAGTTTGTAACTTCTGTATAATTTCATTACCCTTAAAGTTAAAGAGAAATATAAAAATTTGTTAAAAAACACGACATTCATAAATAACTTCTTTCAGAAAAATATACCTTCATAACTTCTTTAGATACAGATTGTATTGTGGCATCAAGCTGCAAAACTGCATTGGATTTTTCTTCTAAATCAATTTCCAGCCGACGCTAAATGAAGTCTATAGTATGTACTCTAAAATGAAGTCTATAGTATGTTCTAGGAGATTTCAGAAAGTTAAAAAACCTGAACTCCTTAGTTTCCTATATTTTCTATATTTTTGAATAAGTTTTTGTTTTGTTTAAAGTCTTATAGCATTACTTAGTTTGTTTGGTGTTATTTAGATTGCTTGTTACTATGTTATTTAGAATAATTGTAAATGATTTCAAACCTATTTTCTTTTTTTACTCATCAAATCAAAATATTATAACTTTTTTTCTTTTTGCTTTTTTTATTTCTTCAGAAAACAACTCACCATACAATCATGAGAATCATAAAACTCAAATACCGAGAATATTTGAGGTATTTGACAGGAGTACACCACCAACAGCTTCTAAACTCTAATAAACACTTTTATATAGAGACTAACTTGAATTATTGAGACTAACTTGGATTATAAAGGCAGGGTGTTAGCTATATATTTTTTACCGCATTTTTGTGTTATTGGAAATATTTATTCTTACTGTTCTACAAAATATTGGGAATTTTTATTAATATTGTCCTATTATTTCAAATATATTGTCCTTTTTACTTCATTGAATTTTGGGAATTCCGTGGCAAATGCAGTGCCATTGGGCTGGCTAACACCCTCTGAGGCTAATTTGGATGTCAAAATTTTATATCATCATTGGATTCTAAAATGAAGTCTATAGTATGTTCTAGGAGATTTCAGAAAGTTAAAAAACCTGAACTCCTTAGTTTCCTATATTTTCTATATTTTTGAATAAGTTTTTGTTTTGTTTAAAGTCTTATAGCATTACTTAGTTTGTTTGGTGTTATTTAGATTGCTTGTTACTATGTTATTTAGAATAATTGTAAATGATTTCAAACCTATTTTCTTTTTTTACTCATCAAATCAAAATATTATAACTTTTTTTCTTTTTGCTTTTTTTATTTCTTCAGAAAACAACTCACCATACAATCATGAGAATCATAAAACTCAAATACCGAGAATATTTGAGGTATTTGACAGGAGTACACCACCAACAGCTTTTAAACTCTAATAAACACTTTTATATAGAGACTAACTTGAATTATTGAGACTAACTTGGATTATAAAGGCAGGGTGTTAGCTATATATTTTTTACCGCATTTTTGTGTTATTGGAAATATTTATTCTTACTGTTCTACAAAATATTGGGAATTTTTATTAATATTGTCCTATTATTTCAAATATATTGTCCTTTTTACTTCATTGAATTTTGGGAATTCCGTGGCAAATGCAGTGCCATTGGGCTGGCTAACACCCTCTGAGGCTAATTTGGATGTCAAAATTTTATATCATCATTGGATTCAAAAACCAATTGAAAAAAACAGGCAACAAACTTAAGATTAGTTTAATGCCATAATTGAAAAGAATCAGGCAAAAAAAGTCTGGCGAGAAAGAAGCTGCAGTTGTGGAAAGATAAACATTTTTTTCGCAAAACTTTTTATCTTCTCTTGCATTATTAGTTCTAACTATAAATAACCTGCAAATATTCAGAGAATTTATAGTAGCCTTTTCAGCATCACCCCCTCCATCCCCCCTAAAACTTCTTTCATATAAAGCTTACTAAGACTATCTTCAAAATACTTTAATTATAAACAGCTTTAATGCAGTAGTAGACTACTGGAAGAATGGTTGGCTCTTAACCCAAAGGTTCAAGGTTTAAATCCACCCGATGCCTCAAAAAGTATGTTGCTCAAACTGTTTTTCTGCTTAGCAGCAAAAAACTCATAATTTCTTAAATGTCAAACTTGAACTCCAAGCAACGATCTGACAAGCAATGATATGGGGGTTCACATCTTTTAATTAGGCTTTATAGTCTAAAATTGATTTTTTGCTTTATAAATAAAAAAAAAGTAAAAAAAAAAAAAAAAACTTTTGATGCTTTTACATATATATATATATATATATATATATATATATATGTAGGTAATATATATATATATATATATATATATATATATAATATATATATATACATATATATACATATATATACATATATATATATATATATATATATATATATATATATATATATATATATATATATATATATATATATATATATGTATATATATATATATATATGTATATATATATATATATATATATATATATATATATATATATATATATATATATATATATATATATATACAGTGGGCGGCCAAATTATTAGTTACACTTGCAAAAAATTTCATATTAACCATTATAAGGTTTTTTACGTATTCTTATGTTAAACTTTTATATAAATATTAGTGCTAAATATAAAATAAATATAAATATATATATATAAATATAATATAATATAAATAAATATATTTTTTTAAAAAGTAAAACACTTAATTAAACACTGTTTTTTTTTTTTTTTTCCAGCATTTATTTATAAAAACTCATAATACAAAATATTTTTTAGTATACCGTTGGGGCGCCTTTTGCATCAATTACTGCTTGTATCCTTCTTGGCATACTTTAGATGCAATCTTTACATTTGCTTTTAATTTCTGATCATTATGCCAGGAATTGTGAATCTATGAGAATTTTTTTGTTGGTTTTAGTATCATGCCAAATTATCTGCTTTAAAAGTTCCCAGGCGTTCTCTATTAGGTTTAAGTTGGAAGAATTGCCAGGCTATGGTAAAACAGAAGCATTTTTTGACTCCAAATATCTTGTCACTGATTTAGCTTTATGGCATTGGGCAGAATCATGCATAAAGATGCATTGGTATGCATCAGGAAACCAATCATGTTACTGAGGAAAAAATTTGGTAGCTAATACTTTTTTATATTTATCCTGGTTTTTCATCCCTTCGACTTTATAAAGAGGGCTACTGCCCATACCACTTACAACTGATCACACCACCTTTAGAGGGTGTTTTACTGTCTCCATAACCCAGTCTGGGCTATATTTATCTTCTTTCCTTTGTCTAACAAAAGAAGAATTATCCATTAATATTTTAAATTAGTACTCATCTGTAAAACACACCTGAAAAAAATGAAAATAATAATATAAAAACTCATATAAATGTTTTAATCAGTAATGCTGTTGTAACAAACAGTTAAATAAATATTTACTTACATTTTCCCAATCTTTAGCAAAGATATGTTGGTGTTGTTTAGCCTAAGTGAAGCATTTTAATTTTATTGCTGATGTAAGTTTAGGTATTCTCAAAGGTCTGTAGCATTTAAACCCCAGTTCTGCTAATCAACGCCTTGTAGTTTTGTTAGAAATCTTGATACTGGCTTCTTGTATGATTTTAGTAACTGCTTTTGTACTTTTTCTTTGGTTTTTAACACAAATGTAATGAATTGCCTGTTCACTTCTCAAGATGGTGATGCGTGGCCTCCCACATTTTTCAATTCTGGCACTTTGTACAGGTATTTTTTTTATCAAGTTTACCTTTAATTCTGCTTACTGTCATCACAGAAACTTAAAGTAAATTTTCAATTTTTCTTTGGGAGTGATTTGTATGTTTTAATGAAGCAGATATTACTGAAATTTTTTTGTTTGATATATCTTTAGCTTTTCCCATTTTTAGGCACCAAAGTTCAAATATTTTTGGTTAAAATTACTAATCATTAGAGTCACAAAAACACGAAACAGTTGACAAAATTTTCATTTATTACACATGCATTGTCACGCAAATTTTGCAAAGAATATGCAAAAACACATATTTCGCAGGTTTTTGCATATTCTAGCTTATCAATACTAAAAATTGCCACAATTGTTTACAAATGTTACAACTTCATTAAAAAAATGTAAAAAATTATTATTGATATAATATAAAAATTATAAGGTAAAATTGATATTAAAATCTCTAAGAATGTAAGAGTAGAAGCAAATTTATTCATTTAAAATCTATATTTAATTGTAGTTGTGAAAAAACAAACTGTAACTAATAATTTGGCCGCCCACTGTATATATATATATATATATATATATATATATATATATATATATATATATATATATATATATATATATATATATATATATATATATATATATATATATATATATATATATATATATATATATATATATATATATATATATATATGTATGTATTAAGTAAGTAAAAACCTTTTGCTCAGCAGATGTTTCATTCAACTCATTTGTTCTTTTGACAACCTGAGTAACAGAGTGTCAAAAATATTTTAAACTAGAACATAAAAATTTAAAAATAATAAAATAAAAATTTAGAATACAGTAAAAAAGTAACTCACTTGGTCTTTATCTTTTAGTTCTTGTTCTAAAACTGCAACCCGTGTTCGAAGATGATTCAATGTTTTATCTCTTTCATGTCTCTCAGAATCTAGGGCTGTATTTTGTCGTCGAATATATTGAAGATCTTTAGTTGTAACTCGCTTTTCCTAATAACAAAACAATTGAATCTTTCATGGTGTAAACTCCTAACACAAACAAATATGTTGTTAAATCTCCTCAATATTTGAAAAATTACCTCCTCAAGATTTGTTAACTTTGTTTTTAAATCTCTAATTAATGATTCATACTTGTACTTTTGGTCTGTCAGCTCCTATAAAATATGTTTAGAGTGATTTTTTTAATTTTAATTAGCAAAATAATAATTGAATAAATATTACATGCTTTTTGTAAGCACTAAACTTTTCACTTAATCATTTCATAAAAAAAACTAAAATCATAAAGCATTTCATGTAATTACTGTGAAGTATTTTATGTAATAAAATATCTAAAAGTTAAATATACTTAATTTATTTTATCATATTGTTTGAAAAAAACGATTGGCTGAAAAAAATTGAGTTTTATACTTAATTTATTTTATCATATTGTTTGAAAAATTTTATCATATTGTTTTATCTGTATTGAAGTTCACCAACCACTGTGAGCCCCATGCTGTAGCAGAAGTGAGATCCTTTTCAAGCTCAAATGCCCCCTCCAAACAATCAGAGAGTGTTGGTTTCTTATCACGACAAAAATAAATGGTAGTATCATCAGCAAACAATGCCACCTTAGATGAGATAATATCTGGAAGATCGTTAATGTAAATTAAAAAGAGTATAGGGCCGAGAAGTGAACCTTGAGGAACCCCTGAAGTTACAGAATAAGAAGAAGTGTGCTGTCCATCAAGGACAACTTTTATACTACGATTGGAAAGGAAGAATTCAATAATCTTAAAGATGTTGCCAGACACACCATAAGAAGACAACACTTCTGCAAGACAGTAACAGGTATGTTGTCTGGGCCACAAGCTGTAGAAGAGTCTAGACAGGAAATCACTTTAGATACACACGCTGGAGTGATACGAATGTCAAGCAATGGATTAACCTGTTTGACGGCTATATCAGGTAGAATGCAACTAGTGGAATCAAGAGATAATATTGATGAAAAGTTTTTAGCAAACAATTCAGCTTTGTCTTTAGGTGAGGTGAAAAAGTCTGAACCATACAAGAGAGGTTGAATTAAAGATTTGCCCTTATTATTGATACTATTAAAGATTCTCCAGAAGTCACAAGAGCCTAATTTTTGAGATAAGATACGAGATTTCATGACCTGAGAATAGCGGGCTTTGGCGCTAAACAAAACCTTTTTACAATGGTTTCTAGCAGTAATAAACAGTCGCCTGTTTTCTGGAGAATGGTTTTGCTGATAGATATGGAAGTAATGGTTGCGATTGGCAATCACAGCAGCACAGTTTGAGGAAAACCATGGAGGAGAGTGAGGCTTGACCTGGAATCGTTGAGAGGAAACAAAAGATTCCATGCCAGCCTGAATCCATGAGGTTATGTAAGAAGCACATTTGTCGACAGGAAGACAAAAGACCAAGGGCCATCACAAAGAAAATCACGGAAAGAGTCTTAGTCAGCTTAAGGTAGTTGTAAGAGGTACGATAATAGGGGGATTCAGGTGATAAAGAAGAATAAGATATTAGTTTTAGAGAGATCAAACTGTGATCAGAAGCACCTAAGGGTGAATGTGGAGAAACTGAGCACTGACTAGTATCAGAAACAAGACATAAGTCGAGTAGAGAAGGTAAATGATTAGGCTTGTCTGGAAAGCGAGTTGGAAAGTTGATTACTTGAGTTAGGGATTGAGAAAGGCAAAAGTTTTGGGCTTTAATGCCTGCAGAATCACTGACACTAGAGCCAAGCCATTCAGAGTGGTGAGCATTAAAGTCACCGACAACAACTACATTAGCTGATGGATAAAGAGAGAGGGCTTGGTCAATATGATCAGAAATAACATCAAAAAGAGTGCAGTCTTGAGATGAAGAAGAACGATATAGAACAAAGAGAAAGGCGATATAGTGAAGTGGTGCTAAAGAAAAGCACATGAAAGAATAGTCTGTGGATTCAAACCTAGTTTCACAACAAATGGGTGAATTCTTACGAATGTAAATGCCCAAGCCAAACATGTGACTATTGGAGTCTTTATGAAATAAAGGAAGATAGCCATCAACACTAAGATCGCAGGATGAGACAGCTGAACTCAAAATAGTCTCACAAAGAGCAAGTAGGTCTGGTGAACATTGCTAGAGATAAAACTCAACAGAAGAAAAGTTACTTTGAAGACCATGAATATTAGTGAATGATAGGTTTAGAGAACTTGGTGATGATGATGGTTTTTTGTGTTTTATAGTTTTTGGTACTTTAAATTTTAAATTTGTTGAAGAACTTGACTCAAAGCATAGATAGTACTCAGAACACTGTTTAATAGCCCAAGCAGTTGCCTCGTTACTATTAATAAACCCTAAACCGTGACAAAGAGCTCCAAATATAGCCTTGACAATGCACACCAAAAGTACAAACAAAGACACCATCCATGCGCAACATGGCACTGTTAGTACTCTAATATTTTTCAACTGTTGATAGAATCTGTCTCTCTGAGAGCTACCACAGAGTTTGGGAAATCTGACTACCAGCCAGCCTCAGAACCATAAAACTGAGTTTTAGAGCTGTACCCTCATTATGAGTTAATAGAATGAGTTGCCTAGTCATAAAAACAGAGACACAAGTAAAACCCATGCATCGAGTCAAGAAGATCCAGCATTCAACATCCTAAACTAGAAACAATGTATTAAAAATACATCTGCACCAGTATAATAATAATAGATGAAGATATACTTTTGTTTTAAGATTTATGTTAAAAATATAGTTTAAAAATGTCACAGAAAACTCGTGATATCTACCCCTGAGGCACCAGGATGATGTTAAAGACTCAAAAGTATCTCTTGGTTACTTCCTTTACCTTTACAAAGAAAATAAGTTAACAATTAACCTCAACTGCAGTGAATAATAAATTGCAGAATTTGATACTAAAGCTTGTATTTTAATGAGTCAAAAGAACAAAAAAAAATTAAAATTTATTTATTCTTTTAGCTTCTCAAGAAAGATCATGGTTGAAAACTTTTTCTAAATCCACAAGTTGCTAAAAAAAAATATCTTCAAAGATCTGAAAAATCTGTTTTATGTTGCTAGAGTAACCTGCGTGCAATTACAAATGAAGTCCAGACAATCATTTTTATGCCTCTGGAGAAATGCAACAGGCAAGAAGGGTGGCTAAGTTCATTTATTCTTTAAAGATTCAAGTGTTTCATAGCTAGTTCAAATTGTCAAAAAAAGAAAAGCTTAAAAAAGGGTCTCTGCAAAATCTGTGTCTGCATTGTCAGCATTTGCCTGAAGTCTTGGATAAAAAAATCATTTTTTATATATGCACCTACAAATGATTACAAACCTCTTCAGTTGTTGCAGTAACTACAAGAGAATTGTAGCTACAGCATTGACCAATATGTCAAATCATAAGGTTCAAGGAGTTAATTGGTTTGGTTTGCTTTGACCAAAAAAATACCAGATGACATAAAAAGAAAAATAGTGGTCAGCAAAGTGATCAAAAGCCATCTAAATGTGCAAACAGAGATGTGTCAACAAGTATTTGGCTGACTTTGTTTTAAAAAAACAAAAAGTATTTCTTTAAAAAAAATAGATAGAAATAATAGATTCACATAGAATCACATTTTAATTCAGATAGAATCACATTGATAGAAATAATAGTTACTTATAGTTCTTTCCAAATATATTTAAAACCAGGAGCCATGTTCTTTTCCAAATATATTTAAAATAACAATTATTTTGATATAAGTGAAAATAACATAACAGTTGACCTGCCGCTCTACAGGAGAGCCCCTCCTCAATGCAAACTTACAAATGAATTTGCATTGTTAAAATCACTATGCAGTCATGGTGCAGTGGTTAAAGCCCTTGTTTTAAAAGCTATAGATCCAGGTTCGAAGCAAGCTCTGGGCATATTTTGCACCACCAGTAAGGAAGAAGGTGTGAACTTCCTAGTTAAATGCTCTTCCGTGGTGCTCTGTGACAAAACTGTTAGGTCTTCTTGAGGCACCTAAAGCCAAAAAAAAAAGCTGAAAAAAAAACTTCAAACAAATCATACCTAAAATATTTTATATGGATGATTTTTTACAAAGGAACATATTAAGACCAGCTTCTATTATTTTTTCAAAACTTATCAGTTTAGGACCACCCTACCAACTAGTCCAATATAAACCTTTAAATATCAGTGATTACATAAAATGCTTTAAATTTTTAATCTATAAAAATTTAATTCAGCTATTAATGTTTATGAAATTTAAATCAGCCATTATTGTTTATGAGCTTTTATTCAATCAAATACCTTATTAGATCTCTGATAATCTTCTATCTTTTTCTCATACTCATTTAACTAAAAAACAAATTCATTCAACTGAAAATTACATTTCTCATTTATTCATTTAACTAAAAAATTTCTTATAATAAAAATCTTTTCATATTTATTCAAACTTTTCATAATAAAAAATTGAAACTCTTATAAAAAAAAAAAAAAATTGAATTCAGTTGCTTTCGGAATAGTCAAAGAACAACTCTAAGTTTGTTTTCTAAAATCAAGTTTGCCTAGGATGTTATGAGCAAAAAAAAAATAAAAATACGAGACTTTTAAAATTGATGTCTTTAACTTATACATCAAGGACAGAGGCAAATACAAGTTGTGCACATCAGGAATGAAAAACAAGCTGAGTATATCATGGATAGAGGAAAACTAAGTACAAATAATTACTGTTTTACGATATTGTTCACCAAGAGTTTCACGCTCTGATTGTCTTTTTTCCTCAAGCATTAAATGCAACTAAATGCAAAGGAAAAATTATATAGAATAAATAGATATAAATTATTAATAAAAAATAGAGAATTCTACAAAATATCCATTTTTTTTACCTTTCTGTAATTTTCTTTCTCTATACAAAGTTCTTTACTAAGAGAAGAGGTAGCCTCTTCTAATTTTATGTTTGTTTCTTTTCTCAAATCATCAATCTCCTTAGATTGCTCATTTATTATCTAAAAAAAAATTGTTTTATGACCACATTGAGATAACATTTCAAGATGTTGACAAGATTGATAATAAAATATACCTTTTGAGTAGAAAGTAAATGTCGAGAAAGATCATTTTCAGTACATGCTAGCTTGTTTTGCAACAATGCATTTTCACCCTATTGTAAACACTTTTGGTGACAATAAAACATTGACATAGAAACCTTGCCAGCAAAATAACATTCAGCAAAATAAAAATAATCTTTAACAAAAAAAAATAACATAACTTTTGTCAACAGTAACAATCATCATCATCATCATCATCAATCATCATCATCATCATCATCATCATCATCATCATCATCATCATCATCATCATCATCATCATCATCATCATCATCATCATCATCATCATCATCATCATCATCATCATCATCATCATCATCATCATCATCAACATCATCATCATCATCATCATCATCATCATCATCATCATCATCATCATCATCATCATCATCATCATCATCATCATCATCATCATATAAAACTTTCTGAAAATTTCTGAACTGAAAATTTCTGTTAAATAACCATACCCATTTTTTATTTAATAGGCTGGTATCGATGTAAATCTGTGTGACATTGTTTCCTGCGTAAGATGATAAAACTAGATCTTTATGACTCAACACATAAATTGCAGGTTAAAGCATAAGTGGCAATGATTTTTTTCTGATGGATATATTTTTATTATTGTAAGTATTGTTTTGGGTGTATTGTTTGTCTTATCTTTGTTATGTAAAAACACTCTTCTATTAGTCTTTAATTTTGTCTTGACAATTGTCAAAATGAAAAATGCTTTGTTTGAAAAATATTTCTCCTTTATTTAAGCATACTTCATATTATTCTCAGGCCTTTCCTGCTATATGTATATGCTAAAGTTTTAATAAAATATATTTGGCAAAAAACTATTATTACCACTTAATTCTTTTACCCTATTTTTTACAAATATTCAAGGTAACTTTTCATTTGCTGAATCTTACCTTTTGTATAACTCACCAGACCTACTTGCCTGTTGTGAGACCAATTCAGCCGTTTTATCTTCAGATCATCATCTTCAGAACATCATCTTCAGATCATCATCTTCAGACCATCATCTTCAGTGTTGATGGCTATTATTCTTTCATTCCAACAATTCCAAACATGCTTGGCCTATACTTAAACATCAATTCAAATATTTGTTGTAAAATCAGAGGTGAACCTTTAACCTATTTGTTCTTTATTAATCTCCTTTTTCGCAAGGCTGTACTTTTTTCAATGTTGTTTCTGATCACATTGCCATTTCTCAGCCAACACTGTTGTTATTGGTGAAATAAATGATCATCACACTGACTTAGCTCTAGGATCTCTGACCCTGTTCTGACCAAAATATTATTTTTCGAAATTTTGCTCAGATAGTTAACTTTGTGACTCATTTTCTAGACAACCCTATTCACTTACCTTCATTCCTTGATTTGTGTCTTGTCTCTGACGCTAACTTATGCTCAGTTCCTCCTTGTTCTTTGTTTGATGGTTCAGATCATGCTATGATTTCACTAGAATCTTCTTACAACTACTATAGGACTGGAATTCTTACTGTGATTTTTTTTCACGACAAACCTTGGACTGATGTCTTTTAATTCTTTGCCAAATATTACACCTCATTTATAATCTCCTAGATTCAAGCAAGCATAGTAGTCTTAATTCCTTCTCATCAGTTTCCAGTCAAACCTACTTTACCTGCAGTTTTCTTTTTGTGCAGCTTCTTTTATTTCTAACATTAGATTTCTTTGTTTGATGGTTCATACCATCGTTGATTACTATTATTTCAAGTAGTTCATTCATCTCTATTACAAGAACAATTTTTTAAAAAAACCAAAATCAAAATTAATGCAAAAAGATATTGTCTGACACAAATTGAAAAATTTTTTAAGTGTCATTAACACTCTATCTCTCATATCTTGGTCTGATCTTACCTACCTCTCCCAAGATTGAAGAATAACTACCTTTTCCTCTAATTTTTCTGAATCTAACTACCACACTCTTTCTGTCATACCAAAAAAAGAGGTTAATCCACTGTTAGACATTTAAACCACTCCAGCTTTCATTGTTATAATTATTTCTCATATAAACTTGTTGTCAACTCATATAACAATAGCACTTGCATATTACAAAAGTGTTCACCGTAACACTTGTGATTAATTTCTAAAATTTAACAAAAATCAACTGAAACTTGATCTCTTGCCTGCTGGAAAATGGTATTTGTGGTTTTGATTTTAAAAATCTCTAAAAATTGCTCAGACCTCTTTAGCTATTGCCCAACCTTTTAAGCAATACTCAACCAACCTTCTTACCTTCTTACCAGTCTTCAACCAGTTATCTTACAATTATTAGCAAAGCCTTTTTACTATTAATTAAGAAACTTCTAATATCTTATTTTGAGATGATTGGTCATTTATTTTCATTTCAATGAAAATAAATGACCAATCAGCTGATTGGTTATTTAAACATTCTGTTTAAATGACTAACCAGCTCTTGACCAATCCCTGTTCTTTAACTTTCTTTTAAAATTCTAAAACTCCCGACTAAAATAGTGCTTGGTTTGCTGAAAAATTGTTAAAAAAACAAAAACAAGAAAAAAAAACCATTAAAAATTTTCACAAATATATTTTACTTTAAGTTTTTTTAAACAATCAACTAAGTACGCTTTTAACTCTTCATTTTTTGCAGGTAAAAACTTTAATGACAGATGAACTAAATGTTTAAATGGATTAGTTTCTACAACTTCTAGCAAACTTTGTGAGATAGTAGATGATATTCCAATAGATAGATGTAACGAAAATCTAAAATAAAAAAGCAATTTATCAGCTTTCAAAATAATTCTTTTAATAAAAAAAAAAAAAAAAATCCTAAAATTACTTCTAATTTTAATTGTAAGCATAGAATAATTTACCATAATTGAGTAAAAAGGTTACCAGACAATTTTAATCAGGAAATATTGATTATTTTTACCAAAAATCTATGGTAAATTTTGATTTTTTTTTGGAAAAATCACATTTTACAAAAATAAACTTTTTTTACATAGCTTAAATAAACATAGAACATAAAAATATTAGAGTATATAAGTTTGCAGTGATCCAGGGCTGACAACACAGGGGGGGGGGGGCCAGGAGGAATGTGCCACCACTTTTTTTGTAAAGGACCGTTTTTTTTTTTTAAAAAGTAAGATCTAGATATGGAGGACTTTTTCAAAAATTGATGATAGCCCCCCCCCCCCCCACTTCGAAACCCGTGTCATGGGCCCTGTGATCTCCTTTATATAAAAATATTACATTTTATATAAAACAGCTTCATTTAGCATTAAAAAGACACTTTATGGTAAAGTTTAAAAATGTGACTTTAATAATATTATTGTTTAATAAAAAATAAAATGTAAAAATTTATTTTACTTGCAAGTAATGAAATGACCGCAAGTAATTAAATGACTGCAAGTAACAAAATGACCACATGTTTTTTTTGTCAAAATCACATTAAATCTTGCCATATAATTTAACGCGATTTTGAAAAAAAATCTATATATTATTAAGAAATTGTGGATTAATTAACAATTTGAGTCTAGCTTGGACAAGAAATTAACAATTTAAATCTTACTTAGACAAGAAATAAACAGTTTGAGTCTAGCTTGGATAATTTCCAAAAAAAACTCTCAATTTGAATATAATTACTAGTTCAAATTGCAGCTGTGATAAAGAAGCTAGGAACTAGGTCAGTTAAATTTAATTTTCAATCACCAATGTCTAGGATTTCCAATCGGTTTTAACCAATAACCAAATACCACAGGTTTTGGTCAAAACCGATATAAATAAAAACCGTTGGTTTTCAAAAACAATTTTAGCATTTTTTTATGTCTTGTTTATTTATTATAGAAGGAAAAAAAAAAAATTTGTAAGTAATAAAATTTTTATTTTATTATTTAGATTGTATTTTGCTGGAAAGCTTAACATGTCTTTTCATTTTCAAAATTGTTCAAGTATTCCAAAAAAAATGTTCGAATATTGAATAAAACACACAAATATATTTAAATATAAAGTATTCAAACACCCAAATAAAATGGTCTATTCTTTATATTAAAGATTTTTATTCCTTAAAAAAACATACGGATATTTTTAGTGTTTATTTTGGTTCAACAAAGTATTAAAGTATAAATATGTAGTAAAAACAATTCACAATAATGTTTCTATCAATTATTTAATTTTTTGAAAATATATTTGAAGGAAATATATTTTGAAAATATATTTTCCAGATAAATCATGTCATCAGTTTGCTGCCCGGCGTAAAATTTCAAACTCATAAGTTGAAAGCATCTGTAATAGATGCAGTTCTGTTGTAACATGCTCCGGTGGATCCACAACAACTTTGCTGAACCATATTTTGGGTCATAAAATTACTATCAATAGCCTGAGGTTTTTGTTATACAGGCAAAAGAAATGAAAATCTTGAAAAAATTTACAATGTGATACTCTCTATAAAGCCCACATCAACAGATGTCGAACGCGTTTTTTTGAGCTGCACAGATCACGATTATCTGATGAATCATTAAAATTTTAACTTTTCTTAAAAATTTTTTACGAGATAAAAATAAGTCACTGTAAGTTTATTTCGAAATATAAACATAATGTTAGAACATTTTGTTTAATCACTTTTTTAATAAATAATGCAAGATAAACTTACATAAGTTTTATTATTTAACAAGAAAAACCAAAAACCACGGTTAAATGCATTTTGTTTTTTAAATTAAAACCAAAACCACAGTTTTTTATAAATGCTGATGTCCAAATCTTTGATTTCCGAGCCACAATTTTGGTAAGACTATCTGACCATAAAGACATTTGTAAAAGATATTGATGAATGAAAATGCAAAGATTTTGACACCACCACAACTACCACAACCACCACTACAATAACTGATTGAAAACAAGGAGAAATATATAAAACCAGTTAATCAGTTAATGTTTGTACACCAACTGTTTAGATGCACTAAATAATGCTGTAAAATTATCAAAGAACAACCATTTTGTATATGATTGCCATTTAAATAACTCTAGTACATGAAACATGAACTCCAGTACATGAAATTTTTAACTAAAGTTGATAAGAAAATCTTTTCAAAAAAAAAATTTGAAAAAACTATAAATAAATAAAAAAAAATTATAATAAAAAAACAATAAATTCTTGGGTCCAGCAAAAGGTCATATGATGGGTATCATAGAAATACAATATAGAATCAATACCAATCAATAAATCAAGATAGATCAAAAAGCAATCAAATAATTCAAAAAATAAAACAACTTTTTTAATTTTATTTAAAAATATTTTTTTATTTTAATTCAAAACATGTTTTGACATATAGTCATTATCAGTTAAAATATATATGTTAAAAATGGTATAAAATATGATTGTGAAACTAAGCATAATAAAAGCCATAAAACTGATAACAAACTTGTTATATATACAAAAAAAAAAAAAAAAACTCTTAAAGTATTTTAAATGGTAAGAGTCATTTTAACATGATTTACTTGTTTATTTGAGTTTTTCCAACCCTATATTAATACTTTTTTAAATTTTTATTTCAATTTTATTATTGGCAGAATCTAAAATCAATAGTCAACTAAATTACCTTGGCAACGAATTACTTTGCTCAGCAATACACAACTCAAGTAAATCAATAAACTTCTTTGGAAATGAATTAAAATCAATCAACAAACCTTGCTCACTTTTTAAACTGTAAAAAAAATTAATAATAATGATAATAAAAAAATATATATATAATTTTACTTACAATAAATTTTACATAAAAGTACTAAATGTTAACATGTTAAGTCTAATTTCCCAATTTTCATTTTATTATTTTTATTTGCTTTCAATAAAAAAAAAAAAAATATTGCAGAACAGCTTTATTACAAACATAATTGGCAGGACTTCCAGAAGATCATGCAATCTTATCATGAAGCCCTTTACAATATCAAATATAATAATAATAAAAAAATGAAAATTAACCAATAAAAATAAATCAACATAAACTATATATAACTGTGCATATAAAATATAAATATACTAAATAAATTTCATGAAACAAAAGAACTAAAAACAAGAAAAAATATATATTCTGTTGAAAAGATGACTTTTTTTAACTTTTGTTTGAAAGAAGTAAAAGTCCATTCCAAAGACAGATCAAAGTTAGGCAAAACTATTCAAATAAGAAATAAATAGCTGTTCAAATTTAGTTTAGCAGAAAGGTTCTTGGAGATTTTTTCATTACGAAGATTGTATTTGTTTATGGGTTTTACATTATAAAGGTTTATAAATACATCAGGAGAAAAACAATTTTTAGATTTAAACATGAAGCATAAAACATTATAAACATTTAGTTTGTATACATTTAAGGCTTTCATTTCTCTCAGAAGTGGTTTTGAATTTGAAAAATAATTTGCAAAATTAATTAAGCAAGCTTTGTACTTCTGATGTTGATAAAGAATTTAAGTTAGTTTTGTGCACGCTTCCCCATACAATATTTGCATCAGTTAAATGGCAGTTGATAAACAAATAGTTGCTTTAATTGTTATTTAACATATGTCTAGCTACATTATAGTATAGTTCCAATACTTTTAGAAAATTTCATGGAGATGTTACCAATTTTTTTTTCCAGGATTGGTTTTTGTCAGCAAAAACTCCAAGAAGCTCTAACCTTTTTAATAAAATGTAGTGATCGACTGTATTAAAAGTTTAGACCAATCGATGAATACTACTAGTGTATAATAAAATTTTTAAAAAGAATCAGAAATGCTGCATGTTAGTTGGAGTATGGCAGTTACTATGTTAGAATGATAAATATACACATTTTGCAGTTGCTAAGTATAAAAGTATAGTGAAATTTGTAATGTTCTTAGTTTAAATATGCCACAAAATTACAAGCCAAATCATGGAAGAAAAAATGTTACTTATACTTTGGAACAGTTAGAAAATGCATTAAAAGATTTAAAGAATGGTTTATTTACTCAAAGACAAGCAGTTTTAAAATACAACTCACCAAAGTCAACATTAAAAAACAAAATAAAACAGATATATCCTGATGATGTGGTAGTGGTGTGGTGGTAGAGAGCCTTATAAGCAAGAAGTTTCAAGTTCGATCCCCACCAATACCTTGCTAGTACCACATCCAACTTGTTTCTCAGCACAGCAGCCTTGTTCGTCAAGGTCCATGTTTCGGAGTTATAAAATTGAGCAAGGGTTGTAACCACAACTAAAAGTAGCCTCCTTGACTGTAGTGGCCATAAAAAAAATATCCTAAAAAGTATGGTGGTCAGCAGATATTAACAAAAGAAGAAGACATGTTTAAGGCATATGCAATAAAATTATCTGAGTTTGGTTTTCCTGTCAATGATTAAATGATTTAAGTAAAAGGGTATTTATACAAAAAAGGTGTTGTTACACCTTTTTTTTTTTTTTTTTTTTTAAAACATCTTCGCTTCCAACAAGGCTGCAAGCAGCCACTAAATAAAGTTGGAAGTTACTGTAAGAGAAAAGATGAAGATTGTAGAGCAAGATAACGATTGACGGACGATTTAAAAGATTGCAAATTATATGAATCAGGAAAGCAAGATGAAGGAAGCGAATTCCAAAGAGCTGATGTTTGAGGAAAAAAACTAGACGAATAAGCGTTTTTGGAGCACTTAGGAACAGTCACAGAAAAAGGATGACACTTAATTGAATGACGAGTAACACGAGAATGAATTTTAGTAGATGGCACAAGAGACGTTAGCTCTTTTGAGCAGTGCCCATTATAGTATTTGTAAAAAAGAGAAAGAGAAGCAACATTACGACGATGTGATAATGGTTGAAGGTTGGCTGCAAGAGCAGGTCCAACTATGTTTACAATGCGTTTTTGCACCTTGTCTAAAAGAGAAAGGGCATCATTAGAAGATCCGCCCCAGATATGGCAACAGTATTCCATACAAGGCCGGATTTGAGATTTATAGAGGTAGAGAATAGAATCCAGAGTAAGAAAGTGGCGAGCTCGATAAAGAGATGCAACCTTAGCAGATGCTAATTTTGCAACCAATTTGATATATGGTTTCCAAGAAAGATTGGAAGTAAGAGTTAATCCTAGAAGATGAAGAGTAGGTGACTCATCGAGTACATCACCGTTCATAAATATAGGAAGATCTAAATTATTGCGATAACGATTGGCTGAAAAAAATTGAGTTTTATCTGAATTAAAGTTCACCAGCCACTGTGAGCCCCATGCTGTAGCAGAAGTGATATCCTTTTCAAGCTCAAATGCCCCCTCCAGGCAATCAGAGGGTGTTGGTTTCTTATCACGACAAGAATAAATGGTAGTATCATCAGCAAACAATGCCACCTTAGATGTGAGAATATCTGGAAGATCGTTAATGTAAATTAAAAAGAGTATAGGGCCAAGGATAGAATCTTGAGGAACCCCTGAAGTTACAGAATAAGAAGAAGAGTGTTGTCCATTGAGGACAACTTTTATGCTACGATTGGAAAGGAAGGATTCAATGATCTTAAAGATGTTGCTGGATACACCATAAGAAGAAAGCTTATGGAGAAGACCAGCATGCCAAACTTTATCAAACGCTGTTGAAATGTCAAGAGCGATGGCCTTAACCTCTCCACCTTCATCTAATGCACGATAAAACCTGTCAGTTATTACTGTTAGCAAATCAGCTGTAGAACGAGAAGATCGAAATCCATATTGATGGTCAGAAAGTAAGTTATTAGATTCAAGATGAGAAACTAAGTGTTTGTTAATTAAAGATTCAAAAACCTTGCTTATGATAGGAAGAAGACTTATGGGACGGTAGTTAGACGAATCAGATCGCTCCCCAGAATTTTTGAAGATAGGGATAACAGATGCGGCTTTCCAGCAGGCTGGAAAACAAGACTCTGATAAGCACTTGTTGAATAGTTTTGAGAGTATAGACGACAGCTCTGGAGAACACTTCTGCAAGACAATAACAGGTATGTTGTCTGGGCCACCAGCTGTAGAAGAGTCTAGACAGGAAATCACTTTAGATACAGATGCTGAAGTGATATGAATATCAAGCAGTAGATCAACCTGTTTGTTGGCAATATCAGGTAGAACGCAACTAGTGGAATCAAGAGATGATATTGATGAAAAGTTTTTAGCAAACAGTTCGGCTTTGTCTTTAGGTGAGGTGACAAAGTCTGAACCATACAAGAGAGGTGGAATTATAGATTTGCCCTTATTATTGATATTATTAAAGATTCTCCAGAAGTCACGAGAGCCTAATTTTTGAGATGAGATACAAGATTTCATGACCTGAGAATAGCGGGTTTTGGCGTTAGACAAAACCTTTTTACAGTTGTTTCTAGCAGTAATAAACAGACGTCTGTTTTCTGGAGAATTGTTTTGCTGATAAATATGGAAGTAACGGTTTCGATTGGCAATCGCAGCAGCACAGTGTGAGGAAAACCATGGAGGAGAGTGAGGCTTGACCTGGAATCGTCGAGAGGGAATAAAAGATTCCATGCCAGCCTGAATCCACGAAGTTATATAAGAAGCACATTTGTCGACAGGAAGTTGAAAGATTTCTACCCAAGGGCCATCACGAAGAAAATCACGGAAAGAATCCCAGTCAGCTTTACTGTAGTTGTAAGAGGTTCGATAGTAGGGGTATTCAGGTGATGAAGAAGAATGAGATATTAGTTTTAAAGAGATCAAACTGTGATCAGAAGCACCTAAGGGTGAATGTGGAGAAACTGAGCACTGACTAGGATCAGAAACAAGACATAAGTCGAGTAGAGAAGGTAAATGATTAGGGTTGTCAGGAAAGCGAGTTGGAAAGTTGACTATTTGAGTTAGGGATTGTGAAAGGCAAAAGTTGTGGGCTTTAATGCCTGCAGAGTCACTGACACTAGAGCCAAGCCATTCAGAGTGGTGAGCATTAAAGTCACCGACAACAACTATATTAGCTGATGGATAAAGAGAGAGGGCTTGGTCAATATGATCAGAAATAACATCAAAAAGAGTACAGTCTTGAGATGAAGGAGATCGATATAGAACAAAGAGAAAGGCAATAGAGTGAAGTGGTGCTAAACGAAAGCACATGAAAGAAAAGTCTGTGGATTCAAACCTAGTTTCACGACAAACAGGTGAATTCTTACGAATGTAAATGCCCAGGCCAAGCATGTGACTATTGGAGTCTTTACGAATCAGAGGAAGATAACCATCAACACTAAGATCACAAGATGAGACAGCCGAACTCAAATTAGTCTCACAAAGAGCAAGTAGGTCTGGTGAACTTTGCAAGAGATAAGACTCAACAGAAGAAAAGTTACTTCGAAGACCACGAATATTAGTGAATGATAGGTTTAGAGAACTTGGTGATGATGATGGTTTTTTGTGTCTTATAGTTTTTGGTACTTTATTCATTTTTAAATTAGATTGAAGAACTTGACTCAAAGCATAGATAGTACTCAGAACACCGTTTAATAGCCCAAGCAATTGCCTCATTACTACTAATAAACCCTAAGCCGTAACAAAGGGCTCCAAATGTGGCCTCCGCAATGCACACCAAAAGTACAAACAGGGACACCATCCATGCGCAACATGGCACTGTTAATACTTTGATATTTTTCAGCTGTTGATGGAATCAGCCTCTCTGAGAGCTACCACAGAGTTCGGGAAACCTGACTACCAGCCGGCCTCAGAACCATAAAACTGAGTTTTAGAGCTGTACCCTCATAAGGAGATAATAGAATGAGTTGCCTAGTCATAAAAACAGTGACACAAGCAAACCCATGCATTGAGTCAAGAAGATCCAGCTTTCAACATCCTAAACTGGAAACAATGTATTAAAAATACATCTGCGCCAGCCTAATAGATGAAGAAGGGGTGCGAGGCTGGTCAACAGATAGAATCTGTTTACCCCTTAAGTCTTTGCCTAGGAGGCCTTCTACAAGACAGTAGCTGGGTGCATTTAATATCTGCCCAAGATGAGTATTTTTATCGAGACACCATCTCTAGCCTTTACTCAACCAAGAGCCCCAAGGCAGGGGGTGTTTTAAATTGGAGTTGGCATCTCCTAGCCTTTGCCTAAAAAGGCGTATCCTACAAGGCAGCAGGACATGAAGCAGATTGTACTGGGTTACATGTGATATATATATATATAGATATATATATATATATAAACAAATATATATATATATATATATATATATATATAAACAAATATATATATATATATATATATATATATATATATATATATATATATATATATATATATATATATATATATAAACAAATTTCTAAGGATTGCTACTAATTACAGGCTTGTTGAGTGGCAGACAACTTGTATAGGTTACCAGCTTGTTAAGTGACACACAACTTGTATAGATTACCAGCTTGTCAAGTGACACACAACTTGCTTATATACCTTCAAAGTATTAGTATAAATTTTAAAAAACAAAAATATTTAATTGTTTGAACTGATCGATTCAATTTGAATCTAATTTTATCCTAAAAATTATTGCAGAATTTACTTATGCTTCTGAATTTGATTGCTACACAATTTGTTGGTCTAAATTCAAAAACTGCATATTTTGTTGGTTTGAATTTGAAAGCCGCACACTTTGGTTCATCAAGTTCTTATACAGTATCATGAGATTTAATTGTGACATACCATTACCCAAATTAAAAATACTTTAAAACAAAGCTGTGATTGGTTGACTTTAAATAATAGTAATAGATACAGTCACATTTAAAAAAAATATTTTTAAATGAACCGAACTGTAGATTAAGTGAACTATATATATTTTAGATCTTTAAATAAAATAATTAGAGCCTAATATATATATTTTACATCTTTAACTAAAATAATAAAAGATAAAAAAATGAAAAAGACCATAACAATTTTACTTACTGTCATAAAAACAATCTTCAAGATCAACAGGAAAAACTGACTGAGTTTTAAAAGATTCTTGGGGTAAAATTGGGGGCAGAGGAGGAAAATCTGAGGTATAAACAATTGTGTTAGAAAATATATTGTCTGTTATTTTATTATTTATAAAAAAAGGAACATTTTCTGATGCAGCAAAATTAATGGACTGATGACTTACTATGTTGCTATGGCAGCATTGCTCAGTTTCATTGCTATTTTTTTGGTTATTAGAGAGAGGTGTACAATAGGGAGGTAAAAAAGGTTCTAATAGAAATTGATTCTCTGATGGTAAAGGAGGGGGTGAAGGCGAAGGTGACAAAAAACATAAAGGATCTGGAAATGCTGAAATACTTGATTCCAGAGAAACAGGTGGTAGAGAAGAAAATGCCGGAGGTGGAGGGGATGGAATTACTGGAGAAGATAGTTCTGATGGAAAGTCCGTGAAAATAGGTGCTGGAAAATCAGGAGATAGTGAAGAAGCAGAAAGTGATAAAGAATCAAGACGCTTGGGCAATGCTGGTGGATATACTGAAGAAGATTTTGAAAACACATGTAACGAAGATTGAGGTTCGGTGGTAATAATTGGAGGCAAAGAACACAGCGCAGGAAAAGGTAATTGTGATGGCAATGGAGAGGGTGGAGAAGGTGCTAAAGATAAGTCCAGAGAAATAGGTGATGGAAAATCGAGAGGTGCTGGAGAAACAGAACATGACAATGAACTGAGACGTTCTGGTAATGATGGTGGAAGTACTGAAAGGGAGTTTGATATTGGATGCAATGAAGAAAAAGGTTCTATAGAACAAGTAGAATGAGTTGAAGTATTAGATAATGAAGTAGCAGCTAGAGCACTGCAATTTTTAGTTAAATCTAAAGATGAACTTGTAAGAGGTTCAGAAAATGATTTTTGTGACAAAACTACTTGAAAAGGTGGTGGTGGTGGTAGAGGTGGAGGTGGTGGTGGCAGAGGTGGCAGCGGCAGTGACAATTGTAGCACAGGCGGTGGTGTTGATAATAAAGTAGCAGCTGGAACACTGCAATTTTTATTTAAATCTGAAGATGAACTTGTAAAAGGTTCAGAAAATGATTTTTGTGACAAAACTACTTGGAAATGTGTTGGTGGTGGTGATGGTGGAGATGACGATGGTGACAATGGTAACAGCAGTGGTGGTGTTGGAGTTGGCAGTTGAGATTCTTGATGTTGTGGTGTCAACGGTAGGGAAGATTGAAACAGTACATTTGGCTGAACAGGTTGAGTAACTACAGCCTTATCACTGCCTAATGGTGAATTTCGAGGAGAATTTAAAGAAGATATAGAAATATTGCGAGGAGAGTTTAATGAAGATATAGAAATATTAGAATTACTTTTATGAATTTTTTTTTCTTTATTTCCAAAATTTATAGAAAGTCTTTTACTTATTGAAAAACGTTCTTTTGGGACAAAATTAGGATCATTTTCAGTCAAAATAGAATTTGATAACTTTCTAGGGGTAGAGGTTGCAGTTGGATGTAACTTACCATCATAATCAGGTTCGGGCACAAATATTGGAGGCGGAGGCATAGCACTGTCAGAATAACTAGTAGGGGGAGCTTTCGGAATATGTTGAGGAGGGCCACCAGCACTTGTAGGTGGTGGTGGAGCCGGGGAAGAAGGTACAGCAGGTATTTTTGTGATAATTGGAGCAACAGGTGCAACAGGTGGTCTTACTGGTTGAGTCAATCTTTCTGTTGGTGGAGTGCTGACAGATTGATAAATTTGTTGCGATATACTTGATGGAATTGAGCCTTGTGATCCAGAGGTAACACTTGAAATGCTTGCAGCTTTAAACGACCCTGTAGATGATGCAGTGGATAAACGCCTCTGATTTTGAGTTTCTTGTGAACTTTTCACACCATGGTACTTCATGGTTCACACCATGAACTACCATGGTTTCACACCATGGTAGTTCATGGTTCACACCAATGAACTT